>NC_056730.1:582342190-582574690 GCF_019279795.1 Protopterus annectens | reverse complement strand
GAGCTCAGTCATGTACCTTTTCATATAACCCAGTGAGGTACATCTCAGGTCATTCACTCCAACATGAGCTATAACAAGAATCATAATGGTACTTGTTGCTGAGAGACCTAAGTGCATGTGTGATCTGACAAATCCTGGCACCGGATGCAGAGCTGACTGTGACTTTCTCCTTATCTAACCTGGTGAGTGGGACATGTGTGTGTGTCTCACTATGGAGTCTCCCATGACAAGAAAATGTGATTTTTGAGTTTTACGCCTTAAGGGCTTGGTAGGTGACACACTGGTGTTGCCGAGTGTCTTGGGTGCTATGGGAACTGTGTTAGCTGTAGCAGTCTTTTGTTTGGAGGTCTCTGGTGTTTGGTAAGTTCTTTGAGAGAACCTCCGCTTATGTTGATTTATGTGTTGGACGTACTATGTGTACGAGTAGTGCTACTATGTGCATGGGTAGTGGTAGGTGAGTTGGCAACCTCTTCAGTGTTACTGCTTTAAGTGCGAAAGAGCAGGGATTCAAAATTCTTGGTGTAGATACCTCTCTTGCACTCTGTACTAGAGTGAGTTATTAGTTGAGGGTTATCAGTGTCCATGAGGCAGCTGCTACACTGCCTCAGGAGACCCAAGAAAACAATCCAGGCATGAGAAACAAGGGTAGTCCAACTGTCTATAATGCTAGGTTTGAAGAACTTTTATCATAAAGGGGATACTTTCAAGACTGATCTAGGTGGTGCACTGTAGATGGGTATTTCTGATGGAGTTTTTGGCCTGTGATTTAATAGGTCACTTGCAATACTTCCTAGACAAAAGATGTACTAAAGATGAGGACTACACTAATGTACTACAAGAAAAATTCTCCGGGGTCTACTTGAGGTATAAAAATATCTATGTAAACGTTTCAAAGCAAAAATCCTAAATCTTCAAGATTATGTTGCATATTTGTGTAACAAACCTATATCCTCCATTGTTTCTTTGTGAATTGCTTATCCAGTCTCTCTTCTCAATCCTTTCTAAACCCGCTGATTGATTCTTACAGTTATTATGCAATATTTTATATGATTTACTAATTTTTCCTTTTTTACAAGCAGCTTATATTCCAGATTTTACTAAAAACTCTACCAGTGCTGGTCTTTCATTTAGGATCCCCCATATTTCTTTTGCTTTGCCTATACTCTGATATAAAATCCTTGATAGGGAAGGCAATCTCTACCTTGCAGTCCAAATAAATTCTTGGCATCTTCCCATTCTATTACCTTTCCCTCTCCCTCTCTAATTATTTGCTCCCAGTACTTTCGGTTCCTTTGCCAGTTTTCTCCAATAAATTCCAGCCTCCTGTTGTCTACTGTCTGTATCCCTAATTGCAGTCATCCCTATCAGCAGAATATCCTTTCTTTATTCCCATGTTGGCTTAGTTCTTAATACTTTCTGCTGCTTCATGAATATAATATTCTGTATCATTATTGTTATTCCCCTTAAAGGGCTGCATGCAAATTCCCAGTCTCTCATTGTTTCTTGAGCTTCCCCCTATTTCAACATCATCACTTTCCACTTTGGATTATAGGTTCCTACTTGTGCTATGTATAAGAGCCTTAGTGGTGCAGCTCGGAAATACCACTTTAAATCAGATAAGCCCAATCCTCCCTGTTCTACTGGAAGAATAAGCTTAGCCCACTTGACTCTTGCCATCCTAACCTCCCAGACAAAATCCTTCAGCTCTTTATTAATTGCTATCAACAGCTTCGCCCCTGGTTGATAAAAATATGCCAGATCTGTGTACAAGATTAAAGGGACTAAAAACATTTTAAATCCTTGCATCTTATTATCCATATCCATATAACAGAGCTTCCTATTTCTTACTTTTTCTATTATTTTTTGTTTAGTCTCTTCCTACATATCCTTAACTGATGCACTGGAATCATTTTTAATCCATACTCCTAAATACTTAATTTTATCATGTCCCTATAAATATGGATACTGCTGAACCAATTTGTGTGGGGGTACATAATTTACTGCTATTACCTTAGCTTTAACTGCGGTAGTGGTGCTGTAGTAGCGTTGTCGTCTCACAGTAAGACGTCCTGTTCGATTCTCAGCTACAGCGTCTTCTGTGTGGAGACATGCGTGAATGGACGTACCTTTGTTGAAGGTTGTGCGTCAGGGCCGGCAATTCGGCACGTAAAAAAGTCTACTGCCAATCATTAGCAGACTGGAGTTCCGCTGTGGTGACCCCTAACCGGGAAAAGCTGAAAGACACAACAACAACCTTAGCTTTAGCTTCATTAATTTTGTATCCCGAAAAGATCTGAAACTGTCTCAAAATGTTCCACAACACTGTAATATCCCTTTTTGGTTTTATCAGGTATAAAATAATCTCATCTGCAAAGAGAGAGACAGCTTTTCTTGACTAGCATACCAATTATATCCTTGAATTTCTGAGTCCCTTATTGTCTTTGCCAGTCGCTCTTAATATAATGCAAATAAAGGGGCAAGAGGACATCCCTGCCTGGTTCCACTATTCAAGCAGAAATTGTCTGACAGGAACCCAGCCACTAATTTTCACCTCCAATCCCTCATATATCCTCCTAATCAACCTTATAATTTTAATCAGGGAATGCAAATGCTTTCACTGCCTTGCTCATAAAGTTCCCAGCTTACTCTGTCAAATACTTTCTCTGCATCAAGACCCACCAAACAACAGTGGTATTTTCTTAGATTCTACTTGCCTCTGGATCATCAATGTTCTGCTAATCCTGTTGAATCTTTACCTCCCCTCCACAAAACCACACTGATCCATATCTATCAATTTTGGCATAATTTTTTCCATTCTTTTAGCCATTATATACATAAACACTTTATAATCATGGTTTAGTACTGAAATGACCCAGTACGAAGCTGGATCTGCTGGATCTTTACTCTCTTTAGGTATTACACCTACCACCACTTTCTTCCAAGATGTTGGTGCTTGCACTATTAAAATACTGTTTAAAAAAACCTTCCAGATCTTTATGTGTTTTTTTTCTCTCCTAGCTTCCAAAACATCTACAGGAATACCATCTATTCCTGGAGATTTTCATGTAGATTGGTTATACATTTCCATTTTTATCTCATCTTCTCCAATCCTAAATGTTAGTACTTGAGCCTCGTCTACCTCTAACCTTGGCATATTCAATCAATTCAAAAAAAATCTAGGATTCATGAAATGGTTATTTTATGTCTGAGTGTTCCTCTTTAAAAAATTAAACATCATTTATATCAACTGATAATGATTCTGCTGCTATTTAAAGATGCTTGTAGAGTGATTCAAATTGTCTGATGAAGCGACCTGTTAGTCGTGAAAGCGCTAACCTTCTGTTTTTTGCTTTATTTTTTTATTAAAGTTTATGCCTTGTAAGTTATTGTGCAATTCACCATTTTGAGTTTATCAATGATGCCTGAGTGGTGGATTTTTGTCAAAGGGCTTGGCTATGTCTAGGTAGGCCATATGCACAGATCTGCTCTCATCTAGGGCTTTGGTGACTGCTGTCCATCAAGTTTAACAGGCATGATTCTCCCCTTGACAAAGCCAAACTGGGTAGAGTTGAGCATTTGGAGATTTGCTAGATCTTTGTTAATAAGGTCCATGATGATTCTTTCCATGGTCTTGCAGATAATGTTGGTTAGGCTAATGGCTCTATAGTGCTAGGAGTCCATGGATGCACCCCTATAGTGCAAAGGGATGACAGTAGCTGTTTTCCATTTCACTGTGATGAAGCCAGAGCGTATGCTGTGATTGAAAAGCATGGCCAATGGTGATGCTAATTCCTGTTTTAACCCACATAGAACACAGCCCGGGATGATGTCTGGTCCCATAGAGGCTGGGTTTTTAGCCTTGGAGATGGTGTTTAAGACCTGCTCCTCCGAGATGTGAGGTGGGGGCAAGTGTTAGGGATGCTTTGGGGTATATGTGGTGGGGACAAGTGTTAGGGATGCTTTGGGGTATATGTGGTGGGGACAGAGGAGTGAAGTTTTCTCTAAACCTGTCAGCCAGCAGGTTTGCTATATCCACATGTTCTGTATATATAGTACCATTTACTGACTTCAGAGCAAATCTGGGCCTTACCTTTGAGGTTATGGATGTAACTAAAGAACGCCGTGTGGTTATCCTTAGTTAGGGAAGCTAATTTGGATTTGTAGCTAGTTCTGGAGGACTTCATTAGGAGTCTTATTTGCTTGTTTAAGTTGAGGAGGGAGTGTTTCCAGTTTTGAGACCATTACTTCCTAGTCTTGGACAGCAATTTATTTCTCCTGGCAGTTGTCCACCAGGCAGGTTTGTTTTTCCTTTAAGTTCTTGCTTTGCTTCTATCAGGTACAGCAGAGTCAGTGCAATTGTACAGGTGCTCATATAAAGCACTGATGTATAACTCAGCATAGGTGTCTGTTCCATCAGTGAGGGTAGGGGCTATGAATCTATTTATGCTGTCATGCAAGAGGTTATAATTTGTCTTGGAGAAGGGGGTCTTGTGTTATAGTTACTTCTAGCAAGATTGATTTGTGGTCAGATTTCACCAGGGATGGCCACACACTGGGGGTGGTGCAGCAGTCCCCCATGTTGGTGAGCACAGATCTAGGATGTTGAGCCCCTTGTGGGTATGTCAAACACCTGGTCCAGGACACTGGAGTTAAAGAAGTCCAGGAACCTTTGGGCAAGTGAGTTAGAACACATATAATTTACCCAGTCAATGGATGGGTAATTAAGGTCACCCAAAACTATGGGTTTGGTTGTATCTTGATTGACTCACGTAGATCCAAGTAGGTTGAATGGATGTCCTGATTCATGGAGGGGATCCTATAGGTGGCAGTGACCTGAAGAGGGGTCTTACCTACAGTCAACTACAGTAATTCAAGGGAGCTGTGCTGTTTAACCAATCTACAGGTGTATTTACCTTTAATGAATATTGATACACCATCTCCTTTAGTTCTCACACCATAAGTTTGTGGTCTGACCATGTGGAAGGAAATGTAACCTGGTGTAGCTGGCGTGCTCTCCACAGCCTTAAACCAGGTCTCAGTGCCTGCACAAATGTCAACATCTTCCAAGATGACTGCTTCCAGTGAGTGCAGTTTCTGGTTTAGAGTCCTAGCATTTACAGAATAACCTTGAGATTGTTTTTAGAGGGTATTTTTACATCTAGAATTGTGTTCTTGTGAAATTGCCTAAAAAGGCACTGCAGGAGTGGTAAGAGTCTTAGCCAGTAACCAAAATCCCAGGAGTGACAGATGAAGACCATTTCTGGCAAAGGACTGAGGTCTGTCGATCATGTCATCCCACACTAATAGATACTGGATCACCTTTGAATGACATCAGAAACTAAGCCACTTGTTGAAGTCAATCATTTTTGTTTGTACTGAGGTATCATCCTAGGTGAAGGTAAAATGCTGCTTAAGGCTAGGGACATACCTGCCTGAGACACATAATCAGAGAGCTTAGTCATGTCTCTCTTCATATAGTCCAGTGAGGTACAAGTCTTTCACACCAACATGGACGATGATAAGACTCATAAGAGTGCCTGTTGTTGAGAGACATGCGTGCGTGTGTGATCTGGCAGATCCTGGCACCTGACAGACAGCAGACCATGAATTTTTCCTCATCCAACCAGGTGAGAGGGACATATGTGTGTCTCACAATTGAGTTGCCTATGACTAAGATTTTTTTTTGTGTGTGTTATGCCTTAAGGGCTTGACTGGTGTGACACTGGCATGGGATTTATTATGTGTACTATGTCCTGCAGATGATGCATTATGCAAATTGTGCTTGTGTTTGTGAGGTCTGTGATGTTTAGATACATTTCTGGTAAGGATCTCCGCATATGTAGGTTTGTGTGTTGTTGGTTTGGTAGGTGCAGGAGGTGAGGTGTGCATGCTGACAACCTGCTTAGTATCCGATGAACTAACTAATGAGTGAGAGAGCGAGCACCTGCATTCTAGGTTTTTGATATAGATGCATCTCTCACATAACGAATTTGTGTGGACTAGAAGAAGTGGCTTGTCAGCATGCATGGGGCAACTGCCTCATGATACCCATGTCGACCAGGCTGGCTGGAGAAAATGTGGGACTCATCCATCCACAATGCTAGGTAAGCTGATGTGGTCAGAAAGCAGGGAGAGGACAGGAAGGAACATGTAAAGTAGATGATAGGAGAAGTGGACATAAAATATGAAGGGCTAGTGGGTAGGATCTGTGTTGGTAGCTCAGGAACTTTGCTGAATGTATCACATGTCAGTGAGGAACAATCGTGAAAACTCACAGATGGAGTACCAGCAGAGTTCTAAGGGACAATTTGCAGGCAGAAGTGTTTGCATCTATAACCGGCAATGAACAGTCTCCACCACTGCTCAGCAATGTGCAATTCAGAAACAAGCCAAACCCGCATAAATGTGGTACTTATGTAGCAAATGAGAGCAAACTGATTTAAACAAATTACCCAATAAAAAAGTTTAAAACTGAGCCCTGTTCCAGTAACCTTCAATCAGATGAGTTCTAAATGCACACTCCTGCCACTAGGGTGCAAGGGAACCCTCGCCAACAAAAGATAGCCTAGTTTAGTGCTCCAGTTATACAAACAGAACTAGATTCAGTAGGTCTGAATCTAGTTTATGCTACAGCACACAAAATGCAACAATTTCAGAAAAAAAAGTTCAAATAAGCAGCAGTGGCGGCTGGTGACTTCAAATCAAAGGGGGGCTGCAAGAGACAGCTGAATGGGTGGGGTCAATGGAGGGGTGTGGTCAACTAGAAAGGGGAGGAGCTATGCTCAAAACAACAAAAACTAACTAAATACACTGCCCTGGGTGCCAAACCGTCATTATGAGAGTCCAATCAAGGCAAAATGAAGTGTAGAAGAATAAAAATATTTCAATGCATTGGCTGCATGACAGCTTACTTAATTAATATCTAGATGGAAACAAAAAGGTTGTGAGGCATGAAAAAATAAATTACTTTTTTAAATACATTAATGGAATGCCAGTCAAAATCAAGTATAAGAAAAACAAGCAGCACTCAACTCAAACCACTTCTTGCACTGCAGTTCTAATTACAATTTATATTCAGCTTTATTAAAGTACCAAGTAACATGCTGAAAGTAGAAATCTCTGATGCCCCCACTTGTAAAAATGTTTCTTATCCAAAAAAAGACCTGCAGCCTGACAACTATCTACTTGTTTCATGGGGAAAACATGATCAAAGTAAAAAATGGAAAGCAAATAAGAGACAAGCTCAAGATACATTGCTTAAAAGGATTACTGTACAGGTTATGGACCACATGACTGGCATTCTGTTTAGTTTACGGGTAAAGCCTGCAGAGATGACTGAAGTCTCCAAGTGTAATGAGCATCTTAAAATAATGTAATCCTGTCCTTTATTACAAATACTGTCATATGCATTTCAATACCCAAGGCTTATACATTATCTAGTTAAGTATTCTCTACATGGCAACAACAGAAAGGCTTTCAATGTTGGCAATTCTTTAACAGTATGCTTATTAAAGCTTACTTGCATCTTACGATCTCAGCCAAGCTTACCTGATGGTCATTAAAGTATTGCTACTTAAACACAGAGCAACAGGCACTTTGAGTAATAAGCATAAATCAACAGTACAAAAAATATGGCAGAAACCAGACCATTCTGCAAAAATCAAGGACAGATGAAAAGCCACTCTAGTACTTATGTCTACCTTGGATGGGGGGGATACTCTGCACATTTACACTGCATAACTACTCTTTGCCTTGCTTCGGCACATCCAGAGTCACTACATGGGGGAGTGGGGTGCAACAAGTATGTCACAATTTGAAATGTCTCTGGCTGACTGTGATGGCCCTGACACATTTGTCATACCTCTCAACCTCAGAGCAAGAAATCTGGACTAAGCCATACATAGAAGTGGGACAAAGGCCCAAAAATAAGGACAATTTTTAAATACTGCTCATAAACCTAGAAAGATAATAGAATAGGTCTTGCATTAGTATGAATTTTCTGAATGGCATGAAATCTGAAACTCAAATGTCTGTCATTATTTTCTAACTTCAGTCTTTAATGATTTGTCAGTAATTTGCCAAAAAATACAATTTTATGAAAAATGGACTAAAAAATGTGATGTAAAAATATAAAATAGCCACACAATACAGTTGGGAACCTGTCAAAGAAGGGACACTTTAATATTAGTACTGTTAACTTGAGCAGCTGACAAAATAAAAGAATCTATATGCATTTCTGAAATAAAAGTAATCTATAACTCTGATTATTACAGTTATTTCTTAATTGTAAACCCTCCATGTTTTCCTCCAAAACTGCTATTTTGCGGAGGGATTATTAGGGGGAAGAGCAACATTTTGAGCCAAAATCAGGGACAGTTGAGAGGTTTGGCTATGCCTAATTCTATAAAGCAATTTATTTGCATGTACCTCTGAACCTGTTAATGCAATAAATCTGGACAAGGCCAAATATATTGGGGGAACATATAAACAGTACTAAAAATTGCTCTTGTATAAACTGAGACATTTGAACAACAGGTCTTACTTTAACAGGCATTTTTTCTGAAGGTTATGAAGTCTAAAACTCAGTGTGTCATTATTTAGTGACTTAATTCCTAAATGATTTGCCAGAAAACCACAAATTTTATGAGGAACAAACCAAAAATAAGAAGCAAAAATCTATTCATTCTTTGAAAATCTGGACAGTTGGGAGGTATAGTTCAGCTGGGGCTGTCTTTAAGTTTGTCGCCCTTCCCCCTCACAAAATCATGGTCAAATGGAGCCTCCCCCTGCAGCTATTCCAATGATCCATTACTTGGCTATTTCACTCCATTTACCATAAAGACCAATGTGCATACTGATTTACTTCTATGATGATTTGGACTTCATTTGAAAGTTTTATTTTGCATTTTACAGCACAAACATTAAGACATCTGCTAAACAAACTTAGCATTAAAACTTCTCTGCCCTTGAAACTCACATTCATTGAAACAGCATTGAAACCCACATTCAAAGAAAATACATTTTACCAGAGGCAGATAAAGATTAATTCTGGGCTGTTTTCAAATCAAAGGTCCCTTGCATATGAAACATACATGTGCTCTTTGATACACCTTCCTATTGTTTTGAACATGTTTCCAGTAAACTATGAAACAAAACGCATGCACCAATAATGACAAAACTGCCCAATTCAGAACATCTTTCCAGTAAACAATGAAACAAAATGCATGCACCCATAATGACAAAACTGCCCAGTTCAGAACATTTCCATCATAAAAGTCTACTCAACCTTCTACAGTCCACCATTATCAGTAAATATGCACAATTCTACAATCCACCATTAACAGTAAATATGCACAACATCTGAAGAAGTAAAAAAGTCATCTAAATAATTCCACATTAAATAAATCTGTAACTAATGAAGAGGTTGCTGCTAGCACCTTTATATTTCATGGTTTCCTCGAAAAATAAAGTGTCTGATGCCCCTGAGGAATAAATTACCTATATTAGATTAAAAATGATAAGCTAGTAATATCGCAATAGGAAATGGATGGCAAACTGATAATGGTTTACTATCAAAATTTCGAACCGCACTCCGTCAACTGTACTATCGTCGAACATGGAAGTTCGAAAACGGGAATGTCGAAGTCAAAAAAACAATCTAGGAATGGGTTTTAACATGGGTCGAGGTAGGTGTTCAGTATTATTCCGAACTACAAACATCTCCCCTACCTCGACCCATGTTAAAACCCATTCCTAGATTGTTTTTTTGACTTCAACATTCCCGTTTTCGAACTTCCGTGTTCGACGATAGTACAGTCGGAGTGTGGTTCGAAATTTTGATAGTAAACCCTGATAACAGGCTCATAGTTAGTATCTTAACTTTTTCAGTACGGCAGCATTCACCCCTTGTGGGAGTAGAACCAACAACCTTCTGCATCAAAAGCAAGTACACAACCTGTTGTGCTATTAACAATGCAAGCTGACTTAGCATAAGCAGCACTAAACTTCTCTTCCGCTGCAGTTCTCAGCTCCTTGTAAAATCTACTCAGTACTCAACTGCATCTCAACTTCGCAGCACAAGAAATCTGGAAAGAGCCACATTTATTGGGGGGGTGGTCAAAAGCCCAAAAACCAGGGACACATTAAACATTGCTTGCATAATGTTGGAAAGTTGCTAGAATAAAATGCTGTGTTACCACCATACATTTTACTGCCAAGATCCCTGTGCAAAAGAGACAGAGCAACATACCACTATGCCAAATCAGCTGCTTTGTGAAAGAAAAATGCTGTGTTACCACCATACATTTTACTACCAATGTCCCTGTGCAAAACAGTCAGAGCAACATACCACTATGCCAAATCACCTGCTTTGGGAAAGAAAAATGCTGTGTTACCACCATACATTTTACTGCCAAGGTCCCTGTGCAAAACAGTCAGAGCAACATACCACTACACCAAATCAGCTGCTTTGTGAAAGAGCGGAAGACTGAAACTTAAATGGCTATCATTTAATGAATTCAATTCTCACCATAGCTGTCAACCTCTTAGCACAAAACACCTGGACAAACCCAGTAATGAGGGAATACAGCCCTCAAACATATTCAGTGAATTCAGTTCTTGCCATAGTTGTCAACCTTAGCACAAAAAACCTGGACAAAGCCAATAATGGGGTAATACAATCCCAAAAATAAGGACAAATTTCAAATATTCATCTTATAAACTTAGGTTGTGTTACTATGTATTTTCTGAAGAATATGAAGTCTGAAATTCAAATGCCTGTCAATTTTACTTCTGACAGAACAAAAACAATTTTCAGCAGAGGCCCAGGGAGAAATACTGCAGACACATGTCTTTGTAAAATGGCAGGACACCAGAGCAAATCCACACAAACACAGGGATAAGATGCAGACTCCACACAGAAGGCACCCCAGCCAAGAATCAAACCAGAAAACCTATGGCTGTGAGGCAACAATGCTACCACTGCACCATCAAATATGTAAGGAATTAAACATTCAGAAACCCGAAGTCTGAAATTCAAATGCCTGTCAATTTTATTTAACATTTGTTAATCAGGACAGTCTGACTTGGAACAAAAAAAACAATTTTCAGCAGAGGCCCAGTAACAAATAATGCAGACATGTCTTTGTAACATGGGAGGACACAAAAGCAAACCCACACAAACACAGAGAGAAGATGCAGACCCAACAAAGAAGGCACCCCAGCCAAGAATCAAACCTGAGAACCGCAGCTGTGAGGCAACAATGCTACCACTGCACCATCAAATATCAAGCATTGCAACATTTAGAAACCACAGATATTATGAGGAACAGATCAGATCAAATATGAGGCAAAAATCTGCAATGGTTTTACAAATGGTGGTGGGTAGGGAATTCAGGTCTTTAACACCTGCATACAAGGTACAGGGTTCAAGCCTGAGGTATTCCCTACCACACCTCCATGAGTCTAGCCACCAGTATATAGCAACTGGGGCATTTTCACACAGACACACACACACACACACACACACACACACACACACACACACACACACACACACACACACCCTTACCTGTAGTAGATCTCGTAGCTCTAAATCCCCGATCTCGTAGCTGTAAACCTGTTCCAAATCACACATAAACTCTAAATCCATAGCTGCAAACTAGTCCCTTCGTGCCATAACTCCATGCCCGTCCCACATCGTGAGATCTTCCCACCCGTCCACATAAATCCACACTGCCAGTCCACATAAATCCATCGTGAGATCTTCCCACCCGTCCACATAAATCCAGACTGCTGACGTTGCAGTCAGACTCTGATGAGTTTCCCAGCAAGTTTCCAGGACAGTCTATTGCAGTTACAACTGCATAGACTTCTGGGATCTTGCTCATACATGTTTCCCAGTCCAGACTGCTGCTGAAAGAGTCTGCGCATGCTCCAGACCGTCTCAGCAGCAGTCCGGACTAGTGCGTATGTGCGAAAGTCCGCAAATTTTTAATTTTTATTTTATTTTCATTTCTTTATTTTTTTACAGCTGGGGGGGCTGCAGTCCAATAGCACAGGCTGCCCCTGATAAGCAGGCACAATAAGACTTCAACCAGCAACTCCCATCTCGGAAGTGTAGAGTCTACACTCTTCTCCCACAAGAGTGCACACCACAAACCTTCATAATGTAAAATAATTGGCCTGAAGCCCAATCACTTAAACCAGAACTAAACCACTTTTACAATAACAGACACACTAGGCCTTCAACCAGCAATTCCCAACTTAGAAGGATGTAAGCTACCTCTCCTGCAACAAGAGTGCAGACTACAAACCTTCTTAACATAAAACAACTGGCCTGAAGCCCAAGTGATTAAACCAAAACTAAGAGGCTTAGAATAACAGTTACAATTTAATCAGGCTACTAACAAGTAGTAATAAATGCATAAAAATAAATGCAATTGAGTATTTTTAAGAACAAGCAGGAAAAGCAAAAACAGTATTAAAGTAGGAAGAAACACAAATACAGTAAAAGCAGTTGAATAAACTTAAAAACAACTGTGCTTAATTGGGAAGGGAGGACACAGAATATAATTCAAGGTTAGGAAACTAAGGGGTGGGCCTTCCCAAATGATCTTTAGGAAACTAAGGGTTGGGCCTTCCAAAATGATCTTTTTGCACTTAGTAGAATGAGCTGATAAGATGGGACTGGGAGAAGTGCCCAAAATCAGATTTAAAGTAGGGGCAGGTAACTCAAAAGTCACCAAGTTTAGGAATACAACAGTTGGGTGGGTAGGTGGGGAAAAATAAAATGCAGACAGAGATCAGCAATATTCAGGCAGAGTACAGCAAGCAAGCCAAACAAGCACTCCTTTGTACCTTTTCTTAATTTCCATATTTCTCTGCTTTATACAGAATTTTTTATTAGATTTTCCAAAATACTTCTAATACCTCTACAGGATCTCTTGTTATCTTCCTTGTTGCAGGTTCCTTAAATTTGGTGACAGCCCTTTCTACTTTCTGTTGCCTGAGTCATTGTGCTAAAAGTTTATGTGCTCTAGAGTTACCAAAAAAACAGTTAACAGCAATCTTTCTAAACTCATGCATATTATCAAGGTAATCCCTTATTTTCTTTTTAGCATTCTGCAGTTGCTTCTCTTCTTGTTCTGTGAAATTCCCAATTTTACATCACTTTAACATTTGTCAGTCCCTCTAAATAATTTTTGTTACTTCTTAACATATCTCCCTTTTTTCTTATTTCCACCCTATTTTTAAACTCCACTTTAATTTTTCCCACTCCTTAGCTACATTTTCAGAAAATAATTCTATCTTCTTTAATAGCTCCTGAATAAATTCCACTACCCATTCCTTAAATTCCTCTTTCAACAGATAGGTGGGGAAGCACCAGTGTCTCACTTTTATTTCATCACAGTGTGTTTTTATTTTAGTTGTTATTGACACATGATCTGAAACAGTAACTGGGCACGCACGTTTCAAGACATTCAATTAAATGCACATGTTCCAGTGAAATGTAAACTCTGTCTAGCCTAGCCCAGTTTTTGTATCTTGGGGAAGAAGATATAAATTCACTCTGACATCCCAGTATTGAATTCACATCTACTCTCCTTTGTTATATTTGCACTTCTGGACCCCCCAAACACATCTTCACTGTAGCAAATTAAATTCCAGTTCCCATCTATAATTAGTATTCCTTGCTGAAAGCAGATTATTTTTCCCAGAATTTATTTAAGCTCCGTTACAGCAGTTTTAGGTGGAATATAAAAACATGCTACTGTAATCCTCCTCCCTTGCCAGTAAGCCCCTTAGTACTACAAATCTACCATTATTATCTTATCTTCTTCTATCACTATTAGCTTACCATAACCTCTTGTGAAGCATATACTCTCCTAACAGATGTCAGAGAAATGATTCCATATTAAGAACCTCAAATAAGCCTGACAAGCTGGTTCAAATGGAAAGAGAGTGAGCTTTTCAAACACCAAGTCCCAAGGAAGGACCTGTGTTCTAGTTGGGCAAGTAAGTAACGCCCCCTTCAAAAACTGCTCAACTTAAGGATCACTAGAAAAGGGTGGCTGTAACTGTAAAAAAGCAGAAATGGCCAGTAAAGGTGTCTTAACAGAGCAATAAGAAAGGACAGAGTACAGCAACACTCACAAATAATGAAGAACCAGAGGCATGTGGGCCTGAAGTGGATCCTGGTTCTTGTACGGACATCAACAAGAAAATCTGTTCCATTAACACAAATATAATTTCGTAGTAGCATTTTTTCACTTCCTTCAATACTTGTTGCACATCCTCAGAAAGAGACCTATCAAAATTCTATCATCCAGGTAGTTAACTAATAATTTCCCAGGTTGGAGTATATCAACCCCCCCCCCCCTTGTCTTGTGTGAGTACATCAGTTTATGAGGAAGCCTGTGCTAACTGCCCTTAGCCAGAGTGAAAAAAAAAGGGAGATCTACTGTTGCTTGGCCCAAAAAGATCTCACCACCATCTCACCACCATAAGTTTGGAGAGTCCTTCTGGATCTTTTAAACCCTGTCTTTCTAGCATGCTTGCAAGAAATCCTGAAGCAGAATCTATTTAGATGCCTTTTCTGAGAGGAGGCAAACAGATCTACTTGAGGTGTTCCCCCACAGTTGGATCAATTCTTAAAAGACCGCAGGATGAAATTTCCAGTCATGAGGGTCTGTCCTGGTTCTGTTTAGCATACCTGCTATAGAGCCTGGAAAGTCAAACTAAGATGAGTTGCTATCTACCAAGCTATCATATCAAGTCTGCAAAGAGGGTAAAGACCTGATATCCCCTTGTTTAAGTACCACATCAATGTGGTGATGTCTGTGCAAACTCACTGAGATTCTGGGGACCAGAGATAATGTAAGACTTTCAAAGCATCGATCACTGCCATCATTTGTGTGCTTTTGTTTGTCATGGGGATTACAACAACCTTGCACTTTCACATCTTTGTAAACTAATCTCCACACTGGGGCTGAAAGAGAGGAAACTGACTTTCTTCTCTTGCCTTAAGCAGCAGGCAACAAAACATAGCAAAAAATGAGTCTTAGCAAACACCAGCAAGTTCTCACTGTACATAGAACTAGAAACGGAAGGCAGCATTTCCTCACTATGTTCACTTTTTTATTTTTTTCAAACCGAGGATCCTGAAGAAGTCTTACCTGCTCCTTCTCCTGAGACTCAAGAGTTGCTCTCCCTTGCCCAGCAAGGACATCCCTATAGCTACAGATGACATGCCTATCCCCCAGTCCATTGTGGCTGAAGATGATACACCAGAAGTACCGGTGGAAAAAGATGAGCAGTCTGTGGAACCCAAAGCAGCCACTGCAGGCACTCATCATCGGCTGAGGCACAACAGGAGCTGGCCTGACACCCAAAGGCTCCCTTACAACTTTACTTTTCTTCTGGATAGGGGATGGTAAATTCACAGAGACTGGTAGTTCCTCTATAGGTTAAGCCAAGAATGAGACCTCAAAGTTGACAGGAAAGTCTGAATGAGTCAGTAAATGGTAAGCAGTGAACAAGTGGTTCTGAAGTAAGTAAACCATTAATAGTTCCCAACAAGCACAACATCCTCTCTCTGATATACAAACCTACATTTGTGGGAAAGTCAATAAAAAAAAAAAAAATTACACAAAAAGTTTAATTAAGCATTTCAACATCAAAACACCCTTAGACATGCAAAGCTAATCCAAAAATATTCAGTTGCCTGGTAAACATAGAATTTCAGTCAGAAAAATATTTTTGTTTTTCAGAAAAATAAAAACAGTGGAAGGCTTTCCAATACAATAAACTTATCTACCTAAAGGATCACTAGCCTAACAACAGTTTCACAGGGCCCACCCAAGAAGCACATTTTGGCAGCATAAAATCTCTAAATATTTTGGCACTCTATCCTTTTATCAGTGCTCTAGTTAAGCTCCAGAGTGCATGGAAAGTGTCCTTTAGCTTTGAAAAGCTGAGTGGTCAGTGGGGATAGGACCCATTTTGCTCAGGCTACTGCAAGAATGATCTAATGTTGAATACAACTACTGCCTCACACCAAGCTAAACCAAATGGCTACCATCAACTGCAAGGGCAACCTTGCTATTAAAATCATTAACTTTTAAAATGTAAGACGATGCAGGAAGATTCAAAAATCACTACAGTATGCTAGAATGTCATTCCATGTGATATTAGGAAATCAAACAATGATGCTCTTTAGAATGCAAGTCATTGATCTCCTAAAACAGTATAAATGCACTCGCTTTAATCATAGCTAAAACACTACTGCGCAGATGAAGTCTTAATGTCAATGAATATACTAAAACATCTGTTGTAACATTTTAATGCTTTACCAAGCTCATCATTTCTGTATGACCTTCTAAATTGCAAATGCACTGTATATGCTATAATCCACGTCTGGTTGTGGGTAGCAAAGATTTACCTGTGGTTAGAGTGGTTTGATAAGAAAGGCAACATCCAAGTGATTATACAAAAACAACCATGGTAAATCCTGAGTTACCAACACACAGGAGTTGATTACTGCTATTACAATGACATTATTTAAGAAAAACAAGTCTTACCTTCTAAATTATATCATAGTATAAATGGTCTTTAGTGCTCTTCTGATGGGTTCTAGAAGTCTGGGACATCCAAGATATGTATTGTGCATGTTCAAAGTTTGTATTAACAAATGGCTTCACAGTACATTGCTGTCTCTGCTGTTATGTTTTAAGGTACTCAGGAGTCTATTGAGTCTTCATGGTCTGTACAGCATGCCTCTCAACTGTCTAGATTTTCTCAGAATGTCCAGATGTTTGCTTAATATTTTTAGTCTGTTCTTCATAAAAGCTAAAAATCACTAAATAATGACCACCATCGCAGTTTCAGATGGTAAAGGGTTGCAAGATATGCTGTGGAGCTGCTTGTAGGGGCAGTCCTGGCAACAAGAGCCATGCTTTTTTTTTTTTTTTTTTTAACAGGTTTCATTCTGCTCCATGGAGCAGTTCACTGGTGTGGGAAAGCTTTTTCTTGTAGCAATTTAAATTCTCTACTTAGGGATGTGGAGAAAGTGACTTAACCAGACTTTTTCCTGTGGGAAACGCTCAGTTTACAAGGAGCATGCTGACTGGTCTGCCCAATCAACATGATAGATTTTGAATATTAAATTATTTTCACTACATAATTCTGTATATATATATATATATATATATATATATATATATATATATATATATATATATATATATATATGCGGTGGTAGCATTGTTACCTCACAGCAAGAGGTTCTCCTGTTTGATTCTTGGCTGAGCTTGGGAGTGCCTTCTTTGTGGAGTCTGCATGTCCTCCCCGCGGTTGGGTAGTGTTTGAAAGACATGCGTGCGTAAATGGGCATGCCTTCGTTGAAGGTTGGGTGTCGAGCTGGCACCTCAGCATTTTGTAAAAATCTACTGACAATCATTAGCAGACCGGAGTTCTCCTGTGGCGACCCCTAACCGGGAAAAGCCGAAAGACAAACAACAACATAATTCTGTATATAATGCTTTACTACTAACTGTAAAGGTTTAGATGTGCCATTTCAAAGGCTTCCTAATGAAAGTGTGAATTTGTTCTGATTGGCCATCATAACTGTCATAACACAACATCACAGATACTCAAATGAAAATCACAATTAAAAAAAATGCATTTGAGGTGGAGGCATGCCCCCCCTCCACTTCCCACACCTAAGACTGCTGCATCTCAGGGAAAGGTGAAATTCCTGGGATTCCCCCATCTCAATCTTCATACGCAGACCTGTTCTTTGCACATTAGTGATTACACTGAAGAGTGCTATTCACTAGTGTTTCACACA
The DNA here is from genome assembly GCF_019279795.1 of Protopterus annectens. Taxonomy (NCBI): domain Eukaryota; kingdom Metazoa; phylum Chordata; order Ceratodontiformes; family Protopteridae; genus Protopterus; species Protopterus annectens. The sequence goes on along the minus strand of NC_056730.1, from coordinate 582,556,842 downwards.
CAATCCTGGCACTCCCATTCAGACTATGTAACTGTATATTCTAGATGTTTCTGTCTATGAATTTGGATTATAAATGAAAAGGGTCTTTGAACCAGCTCACCTACACATTTAACATATGTCTTTGCACAAAGGAAGAACGTCTTTTACCAGAATCTTCAATACAAAGTAGCCAGTTGCTGTGAAACTGAATAAATTTGGTAGGTCAATGATTTTTAACTGCACTATATGTATGCTGAGTAAACACAGATTGGTAAGGGAGAGTTACATCACCTCTACCATATTAAAACTACAGCCAAAGCCATCATTAATTACCAGAACAAATTACATAGCCCTTTCTATTCTTAAAGCATCCTAGAACTTCTAATATTTGCAAGTGCGTTACAGGACACACAAAAAAAAGATAGCAAGCAGGCCTAAACCCAAAAAATGAACTGGCTAGGCAACAAACTTCAGTTATAAACTTACTATAATGAGAGATTCGACTTATAGGGAAAGGTTCATCCTTGGCAAATCTTAGGGTTAAGGTAGTAGGCATTAGGAATGCTATGCATAGCAAACCTTTCCCAAATTTCTAATCTCTCTCAACTCATCCCATAATGTACTAGACAGTACTCCTCCAGACTTAAGGTTAAATGCACTAAAAAAATACTACAAAACACACAAGGACCTCTTCATGACAGGAACATTCCCGAGGATAAACCTACTTTTATAGACCTGGTTTTATGGCAAGTGCCTAACTTTCTTATCTGGTAAGATTAGATTCATCCTCAGTAACACACAGGACAGAGTCTCAAACCCTTCATATTGGGTGATCCACTCGAGAGTACACCCTTGATAATGGAAACCTCAAAGAAAGATCTGGATATTAGAGTCAGCTTGTAAGGATTTGCAAAATATTAGATGAATTTCACATAGCTGCTACAGAAATGTCATTAAGGGTTATATTTTTTGAAAAAGACTACCAAGGCAGTCAAACTCTAGTAGAAAGTGCTTTAGTAATTTTTGGCAATGGTGGCTTACTGTACTTAAGATAGGAAAATGTAAAGCAGTTAGAAAACTCTCTTGTAAGGGTTATAGACATATTATAGTCCATTTTTGGAAGAAAATAAAAGAAAAACAGAGTTGTCTATCTTTGTGTATGGACTTGATTCTATTTCCATGATATCTTAATTGGCAATGAATATCTATGCAGGACAACAAATACTCCCCAGAACATGAATAAGGAAGGAAGGAATACAGGCAGGTGAATGCACTGATTTATTTCGGATTCTTCTACAACTTTAGGCAAAAAAGAAGGATCAGTCTCAAATCTTTCAGATGAGATGTGAAGGTGAAGTACCAATCTGCCTGAGTTAGTGGCACTGCAGGTGGATGTAAAATATTCCACTGCACTTATCAAGCACAGCAGAGGAAGTTCCCCTAGTGTCCTGGCTAAGTTTGCGCTTGTCAATATAACTACCACCTCAAGTCTCCCCTGAAAAGAGGCCACTGGTCTATTGGGGGGCCAAAACCATCAATAAAGAGTAAATTAATCTTTATGAAACACAAGATAATGACATACAACAAAAAGAGAGCATAAAGCTCATTACATTCTGACATTCTTCTGCCTGATGCAACAGTTACGGAAAAAAAGTTTCTTCCACTCAAGAAACTAAGTTTGTTGAACCTACATATTATAAAGGAGCCTGAATCAACATTCCCAGAAGAAAGTGAAAGTCCCATGGGGGATCTTACATTTGAGGACTCAACAGAAAACTGCCCTGAGGAAGATTATGTAAACGTTTTGCAGGCTTAATTGATCTGAATCTTGGTCTTGATGAAAATTAGAACTGGCAACTAAATGTACTTTAACAGATGAACTAAGCCTAGTCTCAAACTGCCATCAAAACAATCCAGAAAAGCAAGAACAGGAGCAGAAAAATGATCCAAGTACTTTGTGTTAGCCAAACCAAAAAAAAAAAAATGGTGCCTATTTGTCATTATAAGTTTATCTAGTACTAGCATTTTGGGAAGATGTCAGACTCTTGATCACTGTTCAAGAAAAGGATTGCTACTAAAATACTGGAAATGGAGAAGCCAAAGCAGCCATGAGCTAGAAAGACAAGGTGTCTCTCTGAGTCTCGGTCAATGGCTTGGTCAACAACTGTCTTATGGGAATCAAAAATAAGGGATTCTCTAGAAAAAGAGGCAGCAAAAGAAGGAATCAGATCTGCCAGGGCGGGTACAGGATTATAAGGATGACTTTGATTTCATGGAGAGCAACAAAAATGAAACAGTTACTGGACATCACCTATTATCATAGGCTCAGTGTGTGTGTCAACATAGTGGTTGGAATGACTTTCCTCTTACAGATCTTACTGTTGTATCATGGAAGTACCATACTGTCCAGCCTAATGGTGAGAATTTCCACTGTAAGGGAGCCCTGTAGGGCTTGGAAGGTTGAAGAGACTGCTGTAATTTCCAGTACACTGAAATAATGGGATAGTTCTGATGATGTCCATTTATCTTCACTCATCTGGCCAGTGAAATACCCCCCCCCCCATGATGATGACAAATCTGTGGTGAAAGCTGACAAAGAAGGGGGTAGGTAGAAATTGTCTGGGTCAACCAACATGACAAGGGAAGCCTGCAGGCATGAGAACTGCAGAATTATTGAGGAAGATGATCTGCATTCTGAAACTACTGGACCTGAAGGGTACAATACAGAAATCTCTTGTTGTGTCTTACATGATGAGCTATGGTGATGGCTACTACTTTGAGACAGAGAGAAGCTGAGGCTGTTGAGGATGCTAGAAAAGAAGAGCCCTTGCCCAACAGATAGCATTTTTCTTGTAAAAAGTCTTGCTCTTCAATTTTTTTTGCCCAAATGCAGCTTAAAAAACAAGAGACACTGTGCATGTTATAGAAGAGATTTGACCACATTTAATATTATTCCCATAGAAAGGAACAAGGTAATCAGAGACTCTTTCACTGACATTAGATTTGTATAGATGGGGCAATAAGAAAACTAAGCTCCCTGCTGTCCCAACATACATTTGGTAAACATTCTGGGGGCTGAGACTGGGCCAAGTGAAAGTTATAGAAGAGAAAATGTCTTGCTCCAACTCTGAAGTGCAGAAACCTCCTGGATTACTAATCAATTTTGATACAGATGTTGGCATTCTAGAGGTCCAAACAGCACATCCAATCTCCTGCTAGACTAGGAAGGATAGATTGCACCAAGACCATACAAAACATTTCTCTGTAGATGAATATAATTAGGTCACTTAGATCCAGAACTGACATACTGACCTTTCTCCTTTTTTGTCACTAAAAGAAACCTGCAGTAATACTGACACCCCCTTCGGTCTGAAGAGACCTCTTTGATGGCTCTTTTGCTTGGTAGAATTAAGGCCTATGTTTTTGCTTTTTTCCCTGACAGGGTAGGGAACTGGGGTCATGGTAAAGGGAATTTTACAACCCATAGATTTAACTGCCCTTACCAATCTAACCTTGGTTATGAATTTCCAAGCTGACATGTAGAGGTACAGACCACCTCAACTGCCCCCACAGCAGAGCAAATTCTGCTTACTCAATGACTGCATTCTTTTAAAATGACCCTCATAGTTAGGGTTCTTTCCAGATTGTTTCTGTTGATGTTGCCCATGCACTTGAGGATAGTAAAATGAAAGAGTTTACCTCACAAACACATGGTAGAGGGTTTAATTATCACCTTTGAAAGGGACATTTACTAGGACAAAATGTTCCACAAGGGCAGCTAGCCTAGCACTTGCCTATGATCCTATATTTAGGGTTGGGGGTTAGTATAATGGTTAAGTTGTTTATCTCACAGAGACAAGGTACAAGGTTTAATTCTTATATGGCATAAATGCATTAACACCTACGTAGATTCCGACATTAATGACACCATTCTAGTTAATATTAGCACTATCCGGACCAATGCAACAAAAATAGGAACCAGTGAGGAAATCTCCTTTGTCCCAAGTTTTGGAGAGAGAAAACATTAAATGTCAAGGGAAAAAGGGAATCAGAAAATCTGTACTGAACTTAGAAGAAAACTACCACAGTAAAACTCAAAGACAAGTTGGCTGGGCCTTTGCCTCAGTACTGATGGCTTTAGCAGCAATTACTTAGACTATATGATAATGAGAACTCCTTTTCCTGGTGCCATCTCAGTCACAACACTGATGGATGGAGATTTCGATTCAGCATTTGAAGGAGAAAGAGCTTTTTCAGTTATTTTATTTGTAAAAACTAAATGAAAACACCAGCCAAGCTAGAACTTCCAATGAGTGACCTCCCAAACCTCATGTGACAGAGGCACATGGGATATAAGCAAATGACCGTTATGAACATCAGATGTTTCAGCTATATGGCGATTCTGATTGCCCATGACTTTTATGTTTGAAGTCATTTTAATCGACAATTTCAGACCAATAAAGCCAAACCCCACTAGCTACAGTGGGACAATGACCTCCTTTTTCTGGATGAAAAGCCCTTAGTGATGAGGTGACTGAGGGATTAATGCCCAGCTTAGTAAATTTATCTATGATTCCAGAGTGGGGGATGGTGTCAAAAGGCCTTGGCAAGGTCTAGATAGGCTGTGTGAACCACCTTACCCTTGTCCATGGCTCTGGAGACTGATTCGAAGAAGTCAATCAGGTTCAGGAGACAAGATCGGCCCTTCACAAACCCAAACTGGGTAGGGTCCAGTGTTTGAAGGTTGCCAATGTCTTTGTTTGTAAGTTCCATGATAATACGCTCCATGGCCTTGCAGATAAGGCTCGTCGGACTGATGGGACGGTAGTTTCTGGGATCCAAGGTGGATCCCCCCTTGTGGAAAGGGATAACTATAGCTCTGCGCCACTCAGTGGGCACGAAACTTGAGGTGAGGCTATGATTAAACATGACACTTAGGTGAGGTGCCAGTTCAGATTGTAGTTCATGTAGTACACAACCCGGGATGTCATCTGGTCCTATGGATGCTGTATTCTTAGGTTTCTTTACGAAAAATAGCAGAGGACATATGAACAAATGTTCAGTAGAAACAATCTAACCAGCTCAACTTGACAGATAGACTACAAACAAACAGACTATTAAGAATATACAGTTCTAAAGATGAATCTATATCAGCTGTCTGAAGTGGGATGAATCTATATCAAATGTCTGAAGTGGGCCTAGGCCCAAAACAGAAGAAAATTGGTGAAATGGGAAAATGTGATAAAAGCTGCTCATGAAATGACTGTTAATAGTCTGAGGATTGGGAAAAAAAGATAAATCACTCACAACCCTCTAAAGTAATAAGTAAATGAAAATAACAGCCAGAGGTCATTTTAGAAATTAATCTAAGCTCTGAGCATAGCAACAAAGACCTGAATAGGGACAGCTGCATAGTCATTATGGTAAAGCTGGGAGGGTGACCTGTGAAAGTTTTTTGCTGAGCAATCCAATTGTTTATGGTCTTAGTCCTGTGACTTAAAAATGATGGACCTATTATCAGGTCAAACATATTTCTCATGGTTTGTTGAAAATTAGTTCCTTTCAACAGAGTCAGTCATAAGCATAACATATAATTACAGTGATAATGCAGCCCATTAAGTACCACTGTAAACAGATTGCACCCGCTAGTTTGACATTCCATAGACATTCAATGCAAAACAATTTTATGGTAAACTTTCACCAGCATCATGCAACAGTCAGAAGATACATTCACAAAAGCAATTAAAAGTTTAAAGCAATATCCAGATGTTCACTTTCAATGTATACCCAATACATTTGCAAATGATGCAAAAAAGGAAGACAGGTTGGCATAATGGTTAAGGTCTTTACCTCAGACATACAAAGTTAAGGGTTTTATTCTGACCTCTTGTTACTGTGTAGGTATTTAACAGTCTACAGACTGACAGCCTACTATTTTCTTATTAACCTAAATGAAATAAGGTTATTATCTGCAGAGGAAGGTAACAGTCAATGAACAAAATGCAACTTATAGCAAGGAACATGTATGAATTACCAGTGTTCCATACAATGCAGATTGTAAATTGTAACTGTTACATCTTTAAATCCCCATATTAAAATAACAGCCTTGTGACACTTCTTGACTTCGGTGTTATTAGTGCCCAGATTAGACTGACTCACAATGGGGTGCTTAAGAAGTGTGTGTGTGTGTGTGTGTGTGTGTGTGTGTGTGTGTGTGTGTGTGTGTGTGTTAACTTGCACTCTTGACTCTTGCCAAGCATATCTTTGCAAGACAGTCAATTTATTAATTATATACTGCCTTAGGTGGACTGATTGGTAACATGCAAGTCTGCTGTCTTTTTCATACTTTTCTTCTTTGCTAGACAGCTGTAATTTTCCTTTTCTCCTACGTCATATTATGCTCTGAAGACAGTTTTTTTGTTTTTTTAATGGTGGGGGGGGGGGGGTTTGAGCACAGAACAATAAGTACACATACATATTATTTTTATTTTTTTGCTACTCAAAGCTTCTCGATTTTTGCTTCTTCTGTATTTTATTCAAATGTAGACAACTTGGTCCATCTTTCAGCTTGCTGACCTAGTACATGCATATCTGATGTCGTTTATGCACTTTGTAGATAGATCTAGGCAAATGCTGGCTATAATCGGGTTGCCAAACTTGTATATTACCTGTTCAAGACATGGATGTCAAGAAATTCACCTCAATAAGTGAATTTTGGCAACTATGTCGAGAACACACAATACTTTGTTATGATCAGAGATACAATCATAATTCTTTGTAGTGCAAGGAGATTTATCTACTCCATGTACTACAGATTAGTCAAACATAAGATTTAAAAATGTCTTGTGCCAGTTTTGAAAGTCGGTAAAGCAGTGGGGAAGTGGCCTGTGTAAGGGAAGCAGGTATAATCAAAATAGTGAGTTTACTTTAGCAGACAGCATGCAGAAACGGGAGTTGAAATGACAACATTTCATGCCCTGCTGTTTTCTGGATGGCGCTGTCTGCGTTTAGTGCAGCCTTGACCTTAATAGCGCCTTAAACACCCCTCTAAGCATTAACGTCAGGTCTCATGTTACAGCACTGAACCAGGATATAATTTACCAGTTTTGATTATGATCTTGGTGCTCTATGCACTACATGGATATACAGGACACGGATAAGTGAAGGGCCTTACAGCAGTTAGAAGCTTGACTCCAACAGGTATAGCATCCTCCAGAAGAAGAAATGTATTTCTGCAATTAAAAAATATTGTCAGATATTCTTAAGGATATTAAAAAATCATCTGCCAGTGACATACTTTGGGGACTGACCACAGCAGAATATGGCAGAAGGGGGAGACAGAATTTTGAGATAGTGTACATCATAAAACATTAGTGAACAGTAATAAATTGCCTAACATAGTGACTATATCAGATTCATTTTTTTTTTTTTTCGCCTTTATGCATCATGAGGAAAACTACATTGACAATGTAAGAAACAGCCATACTGTCAACATCTCAGGGCAGGCCGTAAATTCAGTCTCTCTCAGATAAACTCAGCGCTGAATGCACTGACTATTTTGAAGACCTCAAACACTCTTTTCATACTACTACATCACCCCACAGATCCCTTATATCACATAACCCTGAAGCAGTCCTTCAGATCTTCAAAACTCAAGACCAAAATCTGCATAACATTTTAGTTCTGCACATGCTGGTCATCATCTGTGATACTTGCAACAATGTTTAAGTTAGAGAATTTTGTCTGTTCTTTCCACATCCTCAGTGTAGACCAGTGCATCATGAATCTCAAAACATTTTCCAATCTTCCTCTTTAATATTCATTTATGATACTTTGCTTTACCTGTTCTAATCTCATCAAAAAGACTTCATTTTGTCTGTTTTTCTCTCAGTCGTGATGACTTCCTAGAACCCACAACTTGATCCATTCCAGCAATTGAAATACACAGCACTGATTAACTTGAATCAAAAATGCATACAAAGTATCTATACAATATGTAAACACACAAACAAGCATGCTTCTGTATCAAAATAGCAAATAACAGTCATAAGAAAATCCTTGTAAAACAACATGCTAGTAAACCAAACCTTTAACAGCAAAGGGTATACAGAATGTTCAACTTCATTATGAAAGATGCTGAAACAGGCTGACAAACACATGTAACCATAAGTCTAGAATTCTCAAACCACAAAGGGAAACACGTCCAGCAAAGATTATGAAGCTGAAGCACCCAATATAACCCTCTGTATTTCCTCAGGAATAATGAACTATACATAGCTGTTTTTATCTAATTAGTCTGCAATACATTTGCATAAAAGACTAATAAATTTGCGGCACCAGTGTTGCAGCATTAATCAGTTCCATAGTATCCTTGAACTCATTACACAACGACACAGCCTGATGTCATGTAAGGTAACACAAAGCAAGCAAACCACTGGTGGTATTTATGTCTGGACTAATCAATAAAAACTAGGTAATCAATTAAAAATAATAAAATAAAGATTCGGCAAAAAGAAATCAACCAGCTGCTCACTGCAGAATTGTCTATGACATACTAAAGAAATATGCCCTCTCATCTGTTTTGGGAGCTTGTATTTTAAAAGCATGACAGGATTTCGCTAGCAAACAAGTATGCACTCAGATCGACTCCAATCTCATATAGAAATTTCACTTCCCTTCTGTTTAAACACAGAGCTAGTACAAGACCCCCAGCTTGCTTTAATGAAAAGCCCCATGCGGTGTGTTAACAGTCTGTCTTGGTTAATGTCATAAGGAATAAATTAGCCCCATAAAAATATCTGAAGCCCCTGCCTGGTTCTCCTGCCGGAGCTTAATTAAACTGCAATTAAAAGCATAATTCCAATCATTTTAACTTCGCACTTTTTTGAAAATAAGCAGGTCCCCTGCCACTGGCCATGGTCTCAGGCTCCACTTGCCTAGCGGGAGACTTGCAGCTTGGAATCCAATTGTCTTTAAGAAGTGATGGGCCAGTTGGGCTGATCTTGGAGGTGGTAATTTTTTTTCCCTGATCTGAAAATTGCTTGTTGGGAAAGTTTGAAATCTGTTGCTGCTAAAATTACTTTGGCACACAGCGGGAGAGCAGATGAGCAAGTGAAAGGTAGCTTTTTTTCCTACTCTCTTCTAAAGGGTTATCTTAATGGATAATGTCAAGGGTTCCATAGATAGGTGATAAGATAGAATAATTTTTATTGATCACTTCATTAAAGGGACACTATTCTTTATTCTGAGGCATACACTGGAAAATAGTGGACTGTAATTCATGTATGTAAAATTACTTAGAAAAACTGCAGTTTGCAACCTTTAGGGTGCTGAGCAAATTCACTCACGATAGACAGACACACAGATTCAGGTTTCTGCGCAAGATATATGAAAGTAATAACACAGGTTAAGGCAAGCACAAATGTGATATAATTATAGAACTCTGAAATCTCGTTAAGCATAAGGCCTTGATTGCAAAAATACTCCAACCAGTACAGACACTTACAATACTATCTTTCCATATACACAGGCATTGAGGTATACTGTTTTCATCAGTATAGAATTCTTTATAAAACCTAATACTTATACCACAACAAAAAAAAATTATCACAACGATAATGAAATGGAATCGTCTTAAGCCATTCAGATTAAAGACCATGACACTTTCCCTATGCTTCTCTTACAAGACCGTACACCCTTGTAATGCATTTAGCTACAATACTGCTTCCACAATCAGCTCTCATAAGTCTTGGTGATAATTTTCATTCAGACAGCATAGTTAAAAAAAATTTCTTGGCTTTTCTGTACAGCACTTTAAAATGTCTTTTTTTTGTTAACTTACACCCGTACATTCAAAATATACTACTGGCATGCTATCATACAGTGGAAACAGCAGAATTCCTCTGAAACAATTAGTGTGTATCCAAATGTAGAAGATACAATTCTTAAAACAAGGCAGTCAAGGACATTTTCTGCTACTCACACATACAATAGAAATGAGAGGCAACAGGTAACATGTGAAACCATAAACACAATAAACTACATCTCACAGAATGTAAAATGTATTCTTAAGAATGAACATTCTAAACCTGTTAGGAAATGAACACATTCTATATATATATATATATATATATATATATATATATATATATATATGAATAAATACATAAAACAAATAAATAAATAAATAAATAAAAGATGGACAACATTATTACATGAATAAATACAACAGGAGCAATTATCATGTTTAATATATAAGCTCCAAGGATAACCACCAACCTTGTTAGGTCCAGGAATAATACAGTTTTAGTACACTGCAAATTATATATGCAGGTGGGGCAAAAAGACAGCTGAAAATGGTGCAATCTTTAGAAACATCAAACTTTCTCATATCAGTATCGGGCTGCCACATTGCTGGCTATTACTATAAGACCTGAATGTGCACACAGAAGACTCAGAGGAAAGGCAAAATCTCATAGTAGACTCTGCATTAATATTTATGCTGTATATGGTATGATTGTTAAGTACGTCTGCATATTTACTTATTAATTTTGTCAAAGGATTAGGTAGTCTGGTATAGGGATCATTTTCAGCCACTACCCAAGCCGATAAACCTTGTCAGCAATTAGGGATGCATGGCTAGGCGTGAAAAGGAACTTGTAGCCGTTAGCCTACTAAACACCTATAAACCTATAAAACAGGAATAACACACATGCACTGCAGTATATAATGTAGAAACAATGTAAAATGTAATTGAACATTAAGTATATATGCCTGCATTACAATGCGATGTAAGAATACACACATAAACCTTAAGATATTTTATGCACAAAACTTACAGATAGCACTGATGACATTAAGCACTGTATTGTGATGAGTCTCCATTTGCATTTGTCACACATTGCAATGTAAATAAACAGAAGTAAGGAAGAAGGGTGGTACTGCTTTCCCAGGAGGCACTAAACTGTTTCAAAACTGCAGTTAAATAAATAAGAAGTACTAAACAAAGACAAAAAAATAATTAAATAAATATGCAATTAGTCTTTGGCTGCCTTGGCTGTAACATCTAACATCTTGCCAAGATAAGGTTTAGTGTTGCTCTACTTAAAGATAACGATCATTCAGTCTCAGATGAAATATCTTAGAAATAAATTTGTAAGAACCACAGTGATCACAGACAACAAAATGTTTGTAATCAGATGCACATTTCATACATATAACTCACAACAGCCAATACCTGTAGAAAGCAAAAAAAATCACTTTATCACACATATGAGTCTAGATAGGTAGCCAAGATTAATTGCCAGAGTTTAAAAAAAAAAGCAAACATTAGTAATGTGCATGCAATAGACGGCCGATGTGGTTTAGCTGTTAGTGTTGTCGCCTCAAAGCAAGAGGTTCTCCGGTTCAATTCTCAGCTGGAGCGCCTTCTGTGTGGAGTCTGCATGTCTTCCCTGCGGTCGAGTGAATTTTAAAGACATGTAGGTAGGTGCGTGTGTATATGTGTTTGCCTTCTGTGAAGGCTGGGTGGCGGGCTGGCAACATGACACTGCCAATCAATCTGCAGACTGGTGATCTACTGTGGCAACCCCTAACCGGGAAAAGCCAAAAAGACATTGCTTTATTAATGTACATGCAATAAGACAGAAAATACAATGTACTTAGACAACATAAACTTAGTTGCACACAAAAAAATGCTGTCAGAGCAGCTAAAACTCCAGTCCCTTTCTGGGATTGTGATCTTATTGTTCATAGGTAAGTACTAGGCTAACTGCCCTTGTGACCCATTTTAAGCTTAACCAATTTCCCGCAAATGTGAAAATCAAAGCCTGTTCCTTGTTTCTATGAGATAAACACCTTAACCATTACATGGAGGATGAGTTTGTGATATTCGTTCTACCTTCACTTTAACTACATTTATTTATTTCATAGGTTGGTACTAGGCTATCAGCCCTAGGGCCTATACAAGCCTAGCCATAACAATTCCCTGGCTATTTCTTCCCACATTATTTACTTTCCTGGACCCCTGTCTAGCAGGGTGACTGACGTGATCCCTGGGGTGAATTTCCTTTCTCCCATCCAATCGTCAAGGTTCCTCTTGAAGAGGTCCAAAGAGGCACTCTGCTTGACATGTATGGGCAATCTATTCCAGAGTCTGGGGAGTCTCTGGGCCAGGAACCTATCCCTCCAGCATGTTTTGTTTATTGTGATGACAAGGTTTAGATCCCTGGAGCGTGTAGCTCTGAGGGATTGGGATTTCTTTAAGTGTAGCATGTCCAACAGCTCTGGGTTTGACATGGCCTTGTATGTTAAGCAGAGATCACCTCTGAGTAGACGATATGAGACAGAGTATAGCTGGAGATTTTTAAGGCGGTCAGCATAGGGCATCTGCTTTAGGCCTGCGATTCTTTTAGTGAAGCATTTCTGAGGCCTTTCCAGTTGTTGCAGATATCTTGAGAGGTACATACCAAATGGGGCGTTGTATTCTATAATGGGTCTAATGAGGGATGAGTAAAGTGGGACAATGGCCTCCTTTTTTCTGGAAGAAAAGCCCTTCGTGATGAGGTGTGCCACATAGAAGGATTTCCTGACTGTTGTGGTGATGTGGTTATCGAAGGTGAGACCACTGTCCATCTGTGTCCCTAAGTCTCTTATCACACTTTCTGTGTTTAGTGTACTGCCACCTATATGGTAATTCATGGATACATGTTTTTTCCCAAAGGGGATAACAATACATTTCTTGGCATTGAGCTTGAGCCCATGGCTCTGGCACCAAGCATCTGTTTCTGTAAGGCCCTTTTGTAGACTATCCACATCATTTGGGGATTCAATAATGGCTCCCAGTTTGCAGTCATCTGCAAACTTTGTTAGCCAGAGTCCCTTAGTGTTGACCTGTACTTCAGTGAAGTAGATGCCAAACAAGAGCGGCCCCAGGACTGAACCCTGAGGTACTCCACTTGTCTGGAGCTGGATTTGGAGTTGGCTACTTTTACAGTGTGGGTTCTATCAGTAAGCCATTTAGCAACCCATTGGGTGACATAGGGATTAATGCCCAACTTAGTAAGTTTATCTATGATTCCAGAGTGGGGGATGGTGTCAAAGGCCTTGGCAAGGTCTAGATAGGCTGTGTGGACCACCTTACCCTTGTCCATGGCTCTGGAGACTAATTCAAAGAAGTCAATCAGGTTCAGGAGACAAGATCGGCCCTTCACAAACCCAAACTGGGTGGGGTCTAGTGTTTGAAGGTTACCAATGTCTTTGTTTATAAGTTCCATGATAATACGCTCCATGGCCTTGCAGATAAGGCTTGTCAGACTGATGGGATGGTAGTTTCTGGGATCCAAGGTGGATCCCCCCTTGTGGATTGGGATAACTGTAGCTCTGCGCCACTCAGTGGGCACGAAACCTGAGGTGAGGCTATGATTAAACATGACACTTAGGTGAGGTGCCAGTTCATATTGTAGTTCATGTAGTACACAGCCCGGGATGTCATCTGGTCCCATGGATGCTGTATTCTTGGCTTTAGACAGTGCGTTTTGTACCTGTGTGGCCGTTATTACTGGAATTTGGCAATCTTCCGGTATTGAGATGGGCCATTTAGGGGGTGAGAGGGGGGTGAAGTTGGCACTGAATCGATCTGCCAGGATATTGACAATATCCTTCGGATCAGTATATTTAATGCCATTCTGTTTTAGCTCAGAGCAGATCTGAGCATTGCCATTTAGATTCTTGACATAGTTATAGAATGCTTTGTGGTTGTCTTTGGAATCATTGGCAATTTTAGTTTCGTAACTAGCTTTGGAGGATTTTATGAGGCATCTCAGTTTCTTACTGAGGCTATAAGGGAGGTTTTTGCATCCTGGGATTTTCCTCTTTTCTGCAAAAGTTTCTTCCTTTTGTTGTAAAGTTTGTTTATGGCAGGGGACCACCAGATTGGCTTCCTTTTTTTGGATGAGAGCATTTTGGTTCTATTTGGGATGGCACGATTCATGCATGAGTGGATGTGCTCGTACAGTGCCTTAGTGTAGGATTCAGCAGTTGAACTTTCAGTTCCCATCTGCATGGGTGTCATGAAGTTTGTCACTTCTGACTTGAGTAGCATGAAGTTGGCTTTGGAGAAGTTTTTTACGGTGGTTTCTTTACTGGGGGGAGGGGGTGGGATGTGGATGTTAAGGGTGATTAGCTTATGGCCAGGCCTGACTTATGAGGGGGTGACCATAGGTATGGAGCATTGATTTCCCATGTTGGTAATGACCAGGTCTAGGATATTGAAGCCCCTGGTGGGACTATGGATTAGTTGATCCAGGGCGTTGGAATTTATGAATTCCAAGAACCGTTGCGCAAAGGTGTTGGGACACGAGTAGTTTTCCCAGTTAATGGCAGGGTAGTTAAAATCACCCAGTATTAGGGTGTTTGGTTCTATCTTAATATTTTCCAGTATGTTTAGAAAGGTGTAGTGAGAATCTTGGGGTATGGTGGGGGATCTGTAGCAAGCTACAATTTGGATTGCAGTCTTACCTAGTGTTAGTTGCACTTGGAGAATTTCAGACACATTGTGTTGGCCAACTAGCCTGGTGGTGTGAATATCCTTGGTGAATATTGACACTCCTCCACCTTTAGTGTTTCGGTCCTGGTTTGGTGGCCGAAAAATGTGGTAAGAGTTGTAGCCTGGGATTGCAGGGGTGCTCTCGGCAGCCTTGAACCAGGTCTCAGTTACTGCACAGATATTGATGTTCTCCATTTTCAGGAGTGCCTCGAGAGAGTGCATTTTGAGATTTAGACTTCTAGCATTGAGTAGCATTACCTTCAGATTTTGCATGCTTGTACCTGTTACGGTGGTGGTTTTGTCCTTTGAAGTTTGCCTAAAAAAGGCACTATAGGGGTGGCAAGAGCCTTAGCCAGTAACCTGAATCCCAGGGGCGACAGGTGCAGACCATCTCTGGCAAAGCATCGTGGTCTGTCAATCATGTCATCCCAGGCAGACAGATACTGGATCCCCTTTAAATGACACCATAAGCTTAGCCAATTGTTGAAGTCAATCATTTTATCCTTATATTGTGGTATCATTCTGGGTGAAGGCAGGATGCTACTCAGGGCTAGGGTCATACCTGCCTGGGCCACATGATCCGAGAGCTCTTCCAAGTCTCTTTTCATGTAGTCCAGGGAGGTACGTCTCAGGTCATTCACTCCAACATAGACAATGACAGAGTCATATTTGTACTTGTTGTGGAGTGACTTGAGTGCATGCGTTATGTGGCGGATCCTGGCACCCTACAGGCAGCTGACTGTAATTTTCTCCTTATTCAACCTGGTGAGAGGGACATCAGTGTGCCGGACTATAGAGTCACCTATGACTACAGTGTTAGGTACATTGTCTTGCCTTAGGAGCTGTTGCTGGGTGGCACACTGGTGTTGTGAACTATGTGACACATTGGTTGTGATTGGTGTTTGTTTGCCTTTCAGCTTCAGAGGTCTTTGTTGCTTGGGCAGGTTACAGTTAAGGGCCTCTGCATATGTGGATTTAGTGTTGCTATATGTGGGTGTTGGTGGTGCGGGTTTAGAAGGGCTATGTGTTGCTTGAGGTGTAGTGTGGGTGTTAACCTTCTCCTCTTAACTGTTTAGCACAATAAAACACAAATGGACAACGGGAAGAAAGAACTGATAAATGAAAAAAGTATTCCCGTAACAGACTCAATGAAGGCTGTCCCAAAAACGTCACCAAAGTGCCAGTTCAACAAATCAGACTCTTCAGTCCAAAGATATATTTCCACAAGATTTAATGAACGAAAAACATAGAGCATAGGTTAAGCGCTTTCATTTCCAAAAAATGGAAACTTCTTCAGAACAACGCAACATCCTGTAACACACATATATATATCGTCAATTAAATTAGTTAATTGATTTATCATATCCAATTAATATAAAATGTTAAAACAGGAGTATTTTAAAAGCAAAGCAATGTAGTTATTCTTGTAAAAGTATTATTCACATTTTAAACTCTTCCAATACTCCCTGTGTTGTACTTGTATGCAAAATTCAAAATACATAATTCAAAATACATAAAAGTACATGAATTCATAAATTCATAAATCACATAACTGTGCAATATGTTAATTTGAAAACTTTTCATTGAAACAAAAAAGTACATATGTACAAAAAATAAAACAGTTGTTAATACATAGTATACAAGAATTATATATATATATGTATAGATATATATATATCAAGTCAAAATTGATGTATAAAAATGATTGAATATCTATATATTAATAAATAGATAAATGAATGATGTATATAAATATGTAATATAGTGTAAATGATATAAATATATAATATAGTATAAATATAAATGTAAATATACATATACATAAATTAATCATAAATACGTATAAGTTCCTTCATAAGTTGTGTTAATGTTAAATTTTAAATTTAAAAGTGAAATATTATGAAGTATTAAAATCTTATTCACAAAACCAAAAATGTTCCTATACTTTTAAGTCTTATCTTGTGTTTTCCTTTTTGTCTTGTTTGCTCTTGGTTTTAAAACTGGTAGAAGGGAGATATGGTCATTCAACCCAGGAGGTGTATTAGAGTCGAGTCTTAGTTGCCAAATAAGTTCCCTATAACTGAGTTGGTTCTCCCAATCTCCTCATCTACTGTTTTTTAACACCTTTTCCAAAACCCAAAATTTATAGGTTGCCTGTTCACAGGTTAGGGTATGTCTGTAGAGGGCATTAGTTTCCTTTTTCCTGGCAATATCGTATGTATGTTCATATACTCTTTGGCGCAGGTGCCTCTCGGTTTTCCCTACATAATGTGCCCAACAGATCGTACAATATGCTAAGTAAACTACTCCGCTAGTGTAACATGTACAGTAACCCTTTCCTTTTAAGACAAAATTGATGGTGGGTAATTTAATTTCACCCGTGTTAGCCATGAATCCACATTGGTGGCACTTGCCACAACGAAATGTACCCTTTCTTTTGTTGTTGTCTTCCCCTTGCCATTTTCTCTCAAAAATAGTTTTTAGGTTTGCCCTTTTCTAAAACTATAACGTAAACACCTGTCGAATATCCCTGCACTATTGGGCATACTCTTGAACATGTTCCATGTCCTATTAATAACCTTTTTTACTAAATTAGTATTTGCACTGTAAGTCATAACCAGAAAAGGGGTGTCTAGGGTTGTTTTAGATGTATCACATTCCACATCCTCCAGATTGTTTTCAGTAACTGTAACTTCACTCAATCTGTCTGTGTTTAGTAAGGGAACATATTTTGTCCCCCATCCCTTTAAAATTTCTTCCTTTAATGGGGAAATAATGGAATTGGGATAACCTCTTTCCTGGAATAATTTTTGTACATAATCTTGTTCCTTGGTTAGTTCCTCATATCTGCTTGTCATTCGTGCCACCCTAACCATCTGTCCTTTGACAATGTTTTTCTTCTGTAATGGAGGGTGGTTACTGTTGTAGTGAAGATATGTGTTTGAAAAACATGCTTTTCTGTAATTTCTTTGAATTATGTATTTTGAATTTTGCATACAAGTACAACACAGAGAGTATTGTGTAAAGTACTGGAAGAGTTTAAAATGTGAATAATACTTTTACAAGAATAACTACATTGCTTTGCTTTTAAAATACTCTTGTTTTAACATTTTATATTAATTGGATATGATAAATCAATTAACTAATTTAATTGACTCTATATATATATATATATATATATATATGTGTTACAGGATGTTGCGTTGTTCTGAAGAAGTTTCCGTTTTTTGGAAATGAAAGCGCTTAACCTATGCTCTATGTTTTTCGTTTATTAAATCTTGTGGAAATATATCTTTGGACTGAAGAGTCTGATTTGTTGAACTGGCACTTTGGTGACGTTTTTGGGACAGCCTTCATTGAGTCTGTTACGGGAATACTTTTTTCATTTATCAGTTCTTTCTTCCCGTTGTCCATTTGTGTTTTATTAGTGCTTTCTATGGATACATCAGACAACCGAGGAGTCCCGCAGCCCAGGAATGAGCAGTCCTTGATCGGTGAACTTACTAGGCTGTGACAAGCTTTTAGCCAACCGGAAACCAGCACGCAGAGGTCTGAGGACACTATACCTTGCGCACAACCAGTGAGAGGTAGTGACGCTAATGCCGTCAGGAAAAAGAGGAGAGATGTAGTAACCAGCGGAGGTTCAGTACAACAGAACTGTGACTTAAACTCTTCTCGAGAAGAGAACAATGGACACAATGACAACGTGTTTGCTCACTATGCGGATATTAATTTAACGGAATGGTTAAATAAGAGTTTTGGGTCTGTGGAACGACCCGAACAAGGACAAAAACAAAAACAAAGTGACACTTCTTATGCCGAGAAATGTAAGCTACTTAAAAAATATATGCTAAAGTTTAAAAATTTAAATTTAGATAATTGTTTTTTAAACGAATGTTTGACTAGAAAACATGTCCCTAAGGGACTTAGGTTAAACAAATTTCCTAATGAAACTGTTGTGGGTTCAATGTTATATAAGGAAATTGTGGAAATACTGAATGGTTGTAGTTTAGCCATTATAAAAGTTATGATTAATAACAACAACACACTAATTGATGAACTGAGTGTGAAAATAGACAAGATTAATAAGGAAATTACTGATGATTTGTTATTTACTATTAGAGAATACAAACACAATTACCTTAGGCTATTTAATGATGTTGACAACGCAGTTAAAAAGAATTACAAAAGGAAAATGGGTAAACTAGAGAGGGATGACTGGGCTTATCAGCATGAACAAGTATATTTACCATCTCCCAACATTAACCACAACAACAGTTATGGTAGACAAAATAATGGATATGTCAGAGACAGATTCCAAAAGGGTTTTGCACTCTGGAACCAAGCAGACACTAGACCCCCACAATCTAAAACACATGAATACTATAACAATAGGCGTGATATATCCACAGATTCTGTAAATAGTCTAAGGGTAGTTAATGAAATTGACAATGACATCCCTTTAGAACAGGATGGACCAAGGAGGTCCGAAAGAATACGGAATATACACCCCCACCCGACTTATGCTCAGGTAATGAACCAGCAGATACAGAGACATTAGTTATTGATTCTTATACTAGGGGCGATATACCTCTCCATTTTACTACCAAACATGACATTGGGGGAAGGAAAAAAGACAACAGTAGTGATTTAAACAACCAAGACCACATTGGTCCGGAATACGAAGCACCGGACAATGAACATCTTTCTGATTTTGAGATTGACATATTGACTGTCATTCCCAGTAATGAACAAAATTTTAACCCATGTGGTTTACTAAATGTAAGGGAAGAGGTGACTGTGGACATTGAGTTATTGGATCCAGAAACTATTACATCTAACAGTGACAACATTGTGGTTAGTCAACCAGGATGTGAATTTTTTATTTATAATTACACGGATATTAAAATTGAGAACAGGCATTTTTCTCTATTCAAAAAGGGTTTTTCTTTTGTACCAACTAGGAGGTTGGACATGGCAGAACTATTTGTAGATATAAAATTGTTCACCAGGAATTTAAATTTAGAATATTTAGCAAAACAGAATGCTAACGTTAACTCTAACACTACTAACACCACCAATGTTAATATGAATGCTTTAACCAGAAGAAGTACATATAACCCAGGTTTACAATGTGACATTAACCAGTTTGAAAATGTGGTTATTAATGAGATAAAATTACTGGCACGTCACCATAAACACTACAATGCTAAATTTAATTTATCAGTTGATGAACGTCTGACGTTGGAAGAATTTAGAGTGTTGCACCCCGACATCAGGATCATGAAACCTGACAAAGGGGGTGGGGTGGTCCTAATGAACAACTGGACTTACACGGCTAAAATGATGGACATTCTAAATGGGTTTGGTAGATACACCATCTCTTCCAGAAATGAGTTAAATATAGCTTACCAAAAAATAGATATGGTGATAGAAGATAATTTAGCACAAGGTCTGATTGACGAGAAATTATACCGGTTTTTCAAGGTGGAAAAACCTTTCTTATCAACAATGTTTGGCATTCCAAAAACCCACAAAGGGTTGGAAAATGTGGCAATGAGACCCAATGTAACATCTGAAGGTTCAAAAACAAGATGGATCCCAAACAACAGAAGTTATGGTGAGTACATAACTAAAGATGTTATGTGATCTATCAGCCCACATTCTGACTGATGGGGACAGCGTCCTAGCACCTGAATCCTGGGTGGCTCACTTGGAATGAAAAGTAGCCTCTGGTAGAATGAGCTTTGATGAGAATTGTTGTTTGTTGTTAGAAAGAAGAAGAAGAGATTGCTTATCTCTGAAGAATTCTCCTGAAAGTTTTTTTGTGAGTGATGCTTTTTATTTATTGGCTTTTTTTATTACAAACAAAACTACTGACTTATCTTTCACTGGAAGTCCAACCTGTGGTCTGACTTACGGCACTTGAGTCCTGCCCAAATAGAGCGTAATTGCCTGTGAACATCCAATTGGCGGAGAGAAAGAAAAACTGGATTGAGAGAGTTTAGAAAAGAAGATTCTAGAGACCTAGAATAGACAGAGAATGGTAAGAGCCTGGGACAAAGGATGGGTTAGCCTAATCTCAGAAGTCCTTGTGGAAAATCAAGTAATGTGGCCAGCTCTGAAACTCTTCTTGCAGGGCTGCAATTAATTATGCTAAAGAATGCAGCTCTTCCAAGACAGATATTTAACTGTAGCAGCGGTTCGAAAGGGGGAGATAATCATGTGCCAAGCACCAAATCAAGATCCCATGGAGGTGCAGGATGAAAATTGGAAAACTGGAGCTGTGACTGTGTGGTTTAGAGGACCACCGGAGGAGAGAGAATTGTCCTTGCTTAATTTGGTTCACTTTCTCTTTGACTTTTCCTCTTGGGATGTGAAGCGCTTGGTAGCCCATAGCCTCTCAAGCACCATTCTATACACTCCTCATGGTTTCAAAGGGGTGATCCTGGCCTCCTGTTTGTTCAGATACCAACCACCGCATATGTTGTCTGTGTGGATGGCTGTGTAGCCCTTGATGTGGGGATGTAAGGCTAGAAGGGATAGAAGTACAGCCCCATCCTGAAATATTGATGTGATCCGGAGCTATCCGGAAGCCAGAAGCTCCTTGCCCTAGCCTGCCAGAGCCACCTGCCCCTGTCTATCTCTGAGGCATCTTGGAGGAGGGTAAAGGGCAAAGGGGAATCCTTGAGGGTTTTTGGAATCCAAATTGACGTCTAAGGGGCATTTATCCGTAATCATAATGTGATGATTGAAATTGAGGGAAAGGATGATTGAGGGAAGACCCTTGCGAGACTAACTGAAGAACAATAGCCACGAAGCACTCCAAAGGTGGGAATCTTGCCAGAGGAACTAAAAGAACTGCAAGCAGACATTAGAACTAAAAACTTGTAGAACTATCCTGGCTGGGGCAGAACTTGAACCTGTTGCTTTGGATGATTTTGCCCTGTAAAGTTTGGATCCTTCGCAGGAAGAAAGACGCTCTGCTCCTAAGAGTTCATCTCTGCTCCTATAAACTTTATGCGTTGCTTTGACCAAGCAAGACAGATCTCCCATTAATTGAATGGGAGATGGTAGCTTTGCAGGGAGATGGTAGTAGATGCCACCAGTGGTAGCAGATGCCTGGTGGTGGCGAGAAGGAGCCAGTCGCCGAGATCAAGACTTCTCAGGTGAGCAAGACTTCAGGTGAGCCGTCACTAGAAGCAAACACTACTGTGGGTGAGACCAGGCAGTAGGAGACCAAAGGCAGAGCGAGAAATTCAGGCTGAGCTGATCAGGCTGAAGCGCCCTGACCTTCTGGACTGATGATATTAGGTGTCCTTGAGGTCTATGGAGCAGGTCTATGGAGACATCCAAATATGGGAGAATGGATTGTAAGAATGGATTGTAACGTGACCCATTCGGAATTTGGATTGGAGTCTGCACATTTCTGCTGAGATCCACATTGGTCCTAGGTCCCTGTCATCCCAGACTGTGGAGAACCTGTTGGTCTTCCTGATCCGGATCTGGGTCTTTGGGGGACCTTTCTTGACTCTTTTCTACAGCTTTGTAGCCTCCTGGGATGACTCTCGACTGGGTGGTGGTCCGTTTGGACAGTGGGCGGAAGAAGGTGAATGATTCTTTTAAACATCGGCAACAATCTGGCACCCATAGTGCTTGAGTGATTGCTTTAGGTGTAACGAAAGGTGCTTTCGACTGGCACCAGAGCCTGAGGCACAGCCGGGCAATCCTCATGACGTGAGAGGCTGAAGAGCCACGTAGGACTCTCTCGGTCTCCAAGTGCGAGCGGGCCTGCCTCTGGGGCGGCGTCTCCCTGAAAAAAATTCCCGTCCTCTGCCTCCCTGAGAATCTTCCTCCTGCTGGGAGGAAAAAACTCTGCGAGATGAACCACATTTTCTTTCCCCTTGGGGTAAAGGGGTCAAAAGGCGAAGGGTGAACGGGCACCCACGGTGATAAAGCTCTCTTCTCTCAGCATCAAGGTGGTTTAACCTGGGTCCAAACACCAAGAGTAATCAGGGAGCGTCAAGGGCGGCGGCGAAGAAGGTTGAAAACCTCCACAAGGCTTGCCAGGTGACAGCACGGCTTGTCACGTGAGCTACGCCTGTGCCTGCTGCATCTACTCTGCCGTGAGCGGCGAAATAGGAAATGAGCCTCATGGAGAAAATTGAAAGAGGATAGCCAACTGAGAGCTAGAACTGGAGGCTAGCCGTCAGGTAGGTTGCCCGAGAGGAATCCTGACAACCTGACCAGATCCTCTGAAGCCTGGTATAGTAAAATGTGCAAACTAAGAGACCTCAGGCAAGCAAAGGCCGCTCTTCGCAGCTCTCCTGTGTCCTCACTCCTAGACTCCTTATTAGGAGGAGAGGAGGATGGCTGAGCCTCTGCCCTGCCCTGGGTTGTGTACAGATGCAGCCTGCCCAGCCACCACCTATAGCCACGCCTTTTAGTGAGGAGAGGAGAACGGGAAATTTATTTTGGGACAAAAGACGAAGAGGGCCGGGGTTCACGGTATCTGATAGCCTCTACGCCCGCACAACCAAATCAAACTGAATCGGGCGCTGAGACAGGCGGGAGGCGGAGTTGAGAGGAGAAAGGCCTGACTGCACTGACTGAGGAGCAGAGGGGGGCGCAGATCCAGTTGAATATGTTGTTTGATATCTTCTCATCTCTAAGATGTCTGCATCATCGACACGGGACTTGGGACCCCTCTGCATCATCCATATAGTGTTCGATGTGGCTGAACTCGGGGAGAGTCCACGGGCTTCCTCTGCACGATCGATCTCCTTGGGGTTCCTCCTCGAAGAAGAAGAAACCCCAGGAGGAGGGAACCCACTGGGGTAAACCTCAGCCCTCGGGCTCCGCCGCTATTGGACAGGAACTGCTAAAAGCTGAAGAAGTCTGCTGCATCAAGTAAGGACCAAGTCTCACAGCTCAAACCGGGACCAAGAGGAACCTGAGGGCAGGGTTTGGCAATACCCTGAGCCTCCAGGCAAGCCGGTGGCACCCCAAGGAGGTCGGGCCCAGCCAACTGGAGTGGGGCAATGGTACTTGGTCGAACCTCAGACTGGAAGCGGAATCAAACAAATTGTCTTTGATCAGATCGGGAATTCGGGCCGAGACCTGCGGCCTCGGAACTGACATCAAGACCGATGCCCGGCTTGGGGCTCTCCACGGCGCCCAATGGGCTCAAATACCGGCCCCCGAGCTCGGTGCCATGATCGACTTGGCGCCGGGAGGGGAACATACACCGAGGAGGAATCGGTGCCGAGAGCGCCCCCAGGAGTCGAGCAGTGACAGCACCTGTCGGCCCCGCCTCAGGAGCCATCGGGGCGACCCCGGAGAATGCCCCAGCCATGGCATCAAGCCAGAGAGAGGCTCTGCTCGAGCATCGGGAAGGAGAGGCCTGCCTGTGTCTCTCTTGGAGTCAGCCAAGGACGGCCTGGCCGCGTCGGAGCCCGGTTAACAGGCCACGGAAGGAGAACCACGCCTTTTCCAGAGGAAAAGGAGGATGCCAAGGAAGGTTCAAAGGATTTAATTTCTTCCTAACCCTTGGAGGAGGAGAAATTTCCTCTCCTGAGGCAGGAAACTGCGTAATGTTGACACCTGCTCCTACCCTAATTTTAGTTTTACCCAACATGACACACAGATTGAATGATCGCCTGTTTTAGACATTTTGAAACCACATTTCAAACTAAAGTCTCATAGCCTAGGGGAGACATTATAGTAACACAAACCATTATTAACTTTTGATTTATAAAAAATACAACTTTACTGATAGACATGACAACCTATAGGCATAGGCTTACAGTTTACAGTGAGAGCTGAAGAGCGAACCTGAAAAAAAAGTTAAAGAAGGAAGGGTTGACCCGAAGGCCGGGGGGCTAGGAGGAAAACTCAACCCAATCACACAACAACAACACACACAGTCAACACAACACAAACAACAGCAATAGCCAAATTAGCTCATTAAAATTAAAACAGCTTTTTGAAACAAAAAAAAAAAAGAAAAGTAAAAGTTAAATACCACCAGCCCAGCTAGCACCAGGCATCTTCGCAGCCTTCGCGGGGGACCAGATCGATCTGGGGACTGGGTGTGCATCCTGGATATAGTAAGCCAGCCAAACAAGAGACTTCGCCTGGGTAGCATGGTCGGAGCCGAGGGATCGGCTCCGAACCCCCCATCAGTCAGAATGTAGGCGAGATAGGATCACATAACATCACAGCCACTAGCAATATACATAGATTCCAAGCTAAAACATTTTTATAAACTGTATACCCATATTGTGATTGATTCGTGGGATCTTTTAAAGAAGTTAAACCAAGTGCAATTTGAACCTCATTATGCCTTTCTTACTATAGACGTTAGGGACCTTTTTTCCGTTATTCCGCATAACACTGGATTGGATTGGTTTGAGTACATGTTAATTGAATTTAACAACGAATTCAGAATTATTCTTGAAAATATTGAACTGGTTTTGAAAAACAACTTTATTTATTTCCAGGATGAGATCTACCTACAAGTTGATGGTGTTGCAATGGGGGCAGCTTGTGCCCCCATTTTGCCAACATCGTAATGCTTTTCTGGGAACTACATTATGTCTTTCAGTCATCTTTTATGACCAACATTGTTCAGTACTACCGTTTTTTGGATGACATTTTAATTGTATGGGGAGGTACATACGAAGAGGCTTTAGAGGCCATACAGTATTTTAATGAATCAACTACATTTCTTCGTTTTACACATGAATTTAACAAAGATGAAATACATTTTTTAGACCTTACCATTAAGAAGGACTATAACAATAGTAGATTTACATCGAGCATTTACAGAAAAGCATGTTTTTCAAACACATATCTTCACTACAACAGTAACCACCCTCCATTACAGAAGAAAAACATTGTCAAAGGACAGATGGTTAGGGTGGCACGAATGACAAGCAGATATGAGGAACTAACCAAGGAACTAGATTATGTACAAAAATTATTCCAGGAAAGAGGTTATCCCAATTCCATTATTTCCCCATTAAAGGAAGAAATTTTAAAGGGATGGGGGACAAAATATGTTCCCTTACTAAACACAGACAGATTGAGTGAAGTTACAGTTACTGAAAACAATCTGGAGGATGTGGAATGTGATACATCTAAAACAACCCTAGACACCCCTTTTCTGGTTATGACTTACAGTGCAAATACTAATTTAGTAAAAAAGGTTATTAATAGGACATGGAACATGTTCAAGAGTATGCCCAATAGTGCAGGGATATTCGACAGGTGTTTACGTTATAGTTTTAGAAAAGGGCAAACCTAAAACTATTTTTGAGAGAAAATGGCAAGGGAAGACAACAACAAAAGAAAGGGTACATTTCTTTGTGGCAAGTGCCACCAATGTGGATTCATGGCTAACACGGGTGAAATTAAATTACCCACCATCAATTTTGTCTTAAAAGGAAAGGGTTACTGTACATGTTACACTAGCGGAGTAGTTTACTTAGCATATTATACGATCTGTTGGGCACATTATGTAGGGAAAACCGAGAGGCACCTGCGCCAAAGAGTATATGAACATACATACGATATTGCCAGGAAAAATGAAACTAATGCCCTCTACAGACATACCCTAACCTGTGAACAGGCAACCTATAAATTTTGGGTTTTGGAAAAGGTGTTAAAAAACAGTAGAGGAGGAGATTGGGAGAACCAACTCAGTTATAGGGAACTTATTTGGCAACTAAGACTTGACTCTAATACACCTCCTGGGTTGAATGACCATATCTCCCTTCTACCAGTTTTAAAACTAAGAGCAAACAAGACAAAAAGGAAAACACAAGATAAGACTTAAAAGTATAGGAACATTTTTGGTTTTGTGAATAAGATTTTAATACTTCATAATATTTCACTTTTAAATTTAAAATTTAACATTAACACAACTTATGAAGGAACTAATACGTATTTATGATTAATTTATGTATATGTATATTTACATTTATATTTATACTATATTATATATTTATATCATTTACACTATATTACATATTTATATACATCATTCATTTATTTATCTATTTATTAATATATAGATATTCAATCATTTTTATACATCAATTTTGACTTGATATATATATATCTATACATATATATATATATATATATATATATAAAATTCTTGTATACTATGTATTAACAACTGTTTTATTTTTTGTACATATGTACTTTTTTGTTTCAATGAAAAGTTTTCAAATTAACATATTGCACAGTTATGTGATTTATGAATTTATGAATTCATGTACTTTTATGTATTTTGAATTTTGCATACAAGTACAACACAAGGAGTATTGTGTAAAGTACTGGAAGAGTTTAAAATGTGAATAATACTTTTACAAGAA
The DNA here is from genome assembly GCF_019279795.1 of Protopterus annectens. NCBI lineage: Eukaryota > Metazoa > Chordata > Ceratodontiformes > Protopteridae > Protopterus > Protopterus annectens. Next base: position 582,529,935 of record NC_056730.1, on the reverse strand, counting down.
TAACTACATTGCTTTGCTTTTAAAATACTCTTGTTTTAACATTTTATATTAATTGGATATGATAAATCAATTAACTAATTTAATTGACGATATATATATGTGTGTTACAGGATGTTGCGTTGTTCGGAAGAAGTTTTCGTTTTTTGGAAATGAAAGCGCTTAACCTATGCTCTATGTTTTTCGCTCATTAAATCTTGTGGAAATATATCTTTGGACTGAAGAGTCTGATTTGTTGAACTGGCACTTTGGTGACGTTTTTGGGACAGCCTTCATTGAGTCTGTTACGGGAATACTGTTTAGCACAATCTTGGGTGGAGAGAGCTTTGCTTCCATTTTGGCTATGTAGGTGCATCTCTCACAGGTTGTAGTGTTGGGTGGTAGGAGGAGAGGGTTGTCTGTGTACATGAGGCAATTGCTGCATTGCCCCAGTATGCTCAGATTCACCAGGTGGACAGGAGAAATCACCAGAAGCTGACCCTTGGACATGCCTGGTTTGGGGCTTTTTTTTTTCTTTGTAAAGTATAGGAGCTGTTTCCTTTAGCAAGGTACTTTGCAATTATAGGCTGTTTAGTGCCTACTATTAATTTCTCCTTGTTAACAAGGAGAGTTCAGTGTTTGTATGAGTTTAAGGCTTCCTAGTGCTTTCCAGCAGGTATTAGAGAAAGTGCTAGTCACAGGGATGCTTAAAGGTAAGATTGAAAAGAATGCACTCTGCAGTGTGCACTAGAGAAGTTAGATGTGAAAGTAGGTAACTTGAATTTTACCCATTTAAAAAGTTAAGGTTTAGTGGAGAGTTACTATTTTTAAAACAGCAAGATGGATTGAAAGGGGTGGTCACTTTTGTATTTTGGTACTATGAAATACTGTAGGATGGCCAATAAATTTAAATAATTGAAGGGGTGGAATTTCAAAAATGATGATTTTGTGATTACTCACATAAGCCAGTGAAAGTAGAGAGAAATGAGATATATGGTCAGATTAACATAAGAGGTGGGCAACTAGAAAGACAGTGGTATTTAACAAGACAACTTAAATGGGTGGGAAGGAGAGAAAATTCTGCCTGACTCAGAACAGAGAGAGCTGTGGTCTCTTTTGAAGTTTTAATATGCTGTTAAAACAGAATGCAAGCAAAACACAAGGTAAAGAAAACAAACTAGAGTATTCAAAATATAGAAAGGCAATACAGTAATACAAAAAATAAAAGCAAACTAACCTTTCCTTCACAGCAAAGTGTAGCAGAGTCTGGACGAGCCTTTCTGGTAATTTACTTTTTTATTTTATTTTTATTGAATTACCAAGTGAGTAAGCTGGTCCAAGGATGTTTATCCATCACAACTCATGCCAAAAGGCACAGACAATACATTACAGTATATACACAGAAATAAAAAAAGTTCCATATACTAGCAGCAAAGTTACAATAGTTAGTATGACCTAGGTACCAAGAAAACATACATCAGTATCAATGCCATCCAGTGTGTGATGACTATGCTCCAAAATCAGCAAAAGGATAAGATTGTTATGCGCTTCTCTGAAATCAGAGTAGTATATAAGAGTATTGTAATTGGGTCCCTGATCATAACCAAGTTCTTACTGAGATGTAAACAAATAAACATATGTCAAAAATTCACCTCGAGAGTGGAGTGAAGCAAAGCTGAAGAAGAAAATTGTGACATCCATGTAATAACTGAGTTATGACTGGAGAGACCAAATCATGACTTTCTGTGGTGTAGGAAACTATCTGATCAATGTACTACCATTTAGAGGAAAATAAGATAAGCATGTGAAAAGTTTTACAGTCTTCTTCTTCTTTCAGCTTTTCCCGGTTAGGGGTCGCCACAGCGGATCTCCTTGTCCGCTCATTATTGGCAGTGGAGTTTTACGGTGTCGAGTTGCCAGCCCGGTGCCCAACCTTCCACAGAAGGTACACACATGTCCACACACTCGCACCTAGGGCCAATTTAGAGTGTCCAATCCACCTGCAGCATCTCTTTGGGATGTGGTAGGAAACCAGAGCACCCGGAGAAAACCCACACTACCACAGGGAGGACATGCAGACTCCGCACAGAAGGTACCCCAGCCGAGGATCGAACCAGAGAACTTCTTGCTGTGAGGCGGCAATGCTAACCACTGCACCACCGTGGCTAGGCTGTAAAACACTTGGAACTGTAACAAAGACAGTGGGCAGAAGCAAAGTGTCCCTCTTTGAAATAAACAGCTTTAAAAGTGGTGAGACACTTCAATCTGCCACACTTTTATTTGTGTTTGTGTGTGTGAGAGAGAGAGAGAGACAGCAAGGTGTCTGCTAGCCTTTAAAGCTGTTTTAGCTTTTTGTCTCTGTTGTATGCTAGCATGCACTGGCTACCGTTGCTCTCTAGCATGAAACTAGAGCTTAACATAGCTAAGAGGCTCTTATAAAAGTTTGTTAAGCACCTTCTATATCAAGTGAGGTACTTAAAATTACTTTTTCCTGAAATCAGAAAGTAATTGTGGCACTTCATGCATTACAAGTTTTGTCATGCACCTTTCAGAATTATCTTAGAGATACATGCTAGAACATACAATCACCATAGAATAGCACTAAAACGTGTAACAACTTTAAAAGCTAAACATATACTTCACAATGCCAGAACAAAGTGTGGTAGTGTGAACTAATAACCTTTAAAGCTATCAGTTCTTAGAGGTTTACATTTTGGCTGCTGTCTGTATGTCATTGCTAAGAATGTTAGTTTTAAAATCAACATTTCATGTTACCTACCCTTTTATTCTCTGTGATTTATAGTAAATAAATCTGTACTTAAAAAAAAAAAAAAAAAAAGGTTTCTCCAGTCATAACCTACTACTTATATGTTCTTGAAATGTATATAAAGATTCACTTTTTTGAGGTAAAGTTCTTCACACCTTTCCCAAATGCATAACAGGTGGCTTATGACTGGAAACCTTGTCAAAATCCTCTATGCTATAACCATTATTAGTTTCTTACAAAATATTAAACATCTGAACAGTAGAGATTATGCATCAAGGATTGTTTTCACAGAAATAGGTGTTTCCCCTCTACACCAAGATATTAGTGCATTATATATTTTAGAGAGTAAATGAAATAGAAAACTGATAAATATATTTCCAATGTATATTTCTGACAAAATTCAACCAGTGGGTATTTTATTTGGAATTTGAAAAGTACCACTGTGTAGGCAACTGACATAACAGTAGACATTCGAATAGATCATTGTTGCAGTATTCCTTACTACTATGACTTAGCTGATACTTATCCCTGTATGTTTGGCTTGATTCCTGGAACTCAGGATCCTTTCCCCATTTGCAAAGCTTATGTCTAACTTTTGGTAATTCTCAGTATGCCAGTATTAGACAGGCATCCATGCATACTATTTAAGGGTTTATTACCCAAAACCACTGCCAAGATCCCTGAAGGTAACTATGAGGCCAAGGTAAAGCAGAGTAGTACATAGCTGGAGAGAAACAGTAATCCTACGTTCCGCTGCTAGGTAATGAATATGGAAATGAGAAGGTGGCAGGAGAGACAGAATACTGACGCTCCCCTGAACCATAACCCACAGCTGAGCAGAACCAATGCCTTGGGAATGTGTGAAGGCAGGGGAAGAGTAACATAGGATACACAGAATATAGAGACCCCACCACAGCCAAAGAAGGTGACAAGTTATTTTAGAGATCAAGAAGAGTACAGAGATGATGGTGTAGGACGCTGTACTGGAACACTGATCTATTCCTACATCCCCTATTACAGCAAATTATCTACACAGTTGTTAATTTAGATCACTGTTGCAGTAGTCCTTATTACTGACAATTTTCACAAATCTAGGTAGTATGGGTGGTGGAAGAGGAGGATGAGTTGGGGCTCAGCATGCTCTAAATGATTGCCCTCAACTTGGAATGAATATCCAGCCTATAATGTTTGCAAAAGGTATGAACCAACGTCTAGGTGCCAGTTTTCAAAAAGTGTCCACTCCTTTTAAGAATGCCACAGTGGCTGCATTTCCCCTGGTACCCTGAGCTCTGATTGGGCCTACCAGGAATTTCCCTTGTTATGACTAACAAAACTGAATACACTGAAAAAGCCATTCAGAAATAGTTTGTTTGGACAATGGTTCCCCCTTTTCTTGTCAACAAAGGAAATAAGGAGCAAGTTTGTTTCTAACATTTCTGGTTCGATAAAGGTAGCGTTGTCTGTAAACATCCAGGGAATGAAGGACTCTTTTGCCCTTAGACTGAGGGTTAGGGAGGAAGGCTGAATGCTAAACAGTCTTACTAAGGGTGGACTCTGATCACTTTATGACTAATGGAAGGGATGTTTCTAAGACTTACACTATCTTTCTGGAAAATGAGATAAGGCTCATTGCACATAAATAGAAGTTATGTTCTTACCATAACGTTCCATGTTAGTTGTCTTCTTCTCGCCTTCTTTCTTGCTGGATGGGTTCGGAGCCGACCTCGGCTCCGACTCGGCCACTCTAAAAGCTCGAGAGTTGGTTCCACCGGCTCTAGGCTGCCCCTATATCCCACAATGCTAGGCGTGAATTACCTCAGATCTCGTTTGTGAGCTAGGCCCAGCTAATAATACAACCAGGAAAAACTGGAAAAGAGTCCACCTCTATAAACAAAGGGAAAAAGAAAGGGTGACCTAAGCCTGATCTAGGAGAATATGCACAGCAGAGCATATACCTATCGCAAAGAGGTGGTAGAAAGAGAGGTCACAATCAAACTCCTCTAGGTCTGTCCAGGCCAGGGGGAAGGAGGGTGGGGCAGAAGAAGGCGAGAAGAAGACAACTAACATGGAGCGTTATGGTAAGAACATAACTTCTATATGTTAAGTTGTCTATCTGCCTTCATTCTGCTGGATGGGACAGCGTCCTAGCACCTTGTCCCGGTGGCCTAACGGAACAGACTCTTGAGAACAGTGGAACCAAAGTTAGCTCTATGCCTAGAAGCTAAATCCAACTTATAATGAGAAATGAAAGTGTGAGGAGTAGCCCAAGTAGCCGCTGCACAAATGGTGTCAATAGGCAGTCTGTCTTGGAAGGCTATAGAAGTAGCCAAAGCTCTGGTGGAATGGGCTTTAGGTTTGTTAGGCAGCTTTTGGTGTCTAATTTCATAAACAAGGGAAATCAGAGATGTTAGCCATCTAGATAATGATACCTTTGAAACTGAAAGTCCCTTTCTGCCTTCTGCATAAGAGACAAACAGCTGGTCAGATTTTCTGAATTGTTTGGTTCTATCCAAATAGTACCTTAACTGACGATGAACATCTATAGCCAATGCAATTTTTGTTCAGACTTATTAGAATATTCTGGAAAAAACACAGGGAGGTCAATGCTTTGATTTAGGTTAGACGCCGAGGCTATCTTAGGTAAAAAGGACGGGTTGGTTCGTAAAGATACCCTGTCCTTATGGAACAACAGATAAGGAGGTCGACAGCTGAGTGCATGAAGTTCTGAAACTCTTCTAGCTGAAGTAATAGCTACCAGAAAGAGGTCTTCCATGATAGCAATTTTAAAGAACAGGAGGCTGCAGGTTCGAAAGGGGGAAGAATCAAAGAACTAAGAACTAAATTTAGGTCCCAAGGAGGAGGAGGATTTCTTATAGGAGGTCTGAGTAGAAAAACTCCTTTCAAAAAGGCTTTGCAAAGCTTGTGGGACATTATGGCAGACTCTGAAATGCCCACATGAAAGTTAGAAATAGCTGCCAATTGAACTTTAAGAGTAGAAGGAGATGAACCTGCGTGGAAGAGTTCAGCTAGAAAATCAAGGACCATTTGGATGGAAGCAGTGAAAGGATCTATGTCCCTTCCTTGAGCCCAATAGAAACGTTTCCACTTACTCAAATAAATCTTCGAGTGGAAGATTTATGGAAGCTATCAAAATATCTCGAACAGAGTGAGATATTTGAGAAGCCTGGCTAAGGTTGGAATTGGAGGAACCAAGCAGTGAGGTTCAGAGAGGGAGGGCGATGAAACTGACCCGACTGATGGATCAAAAGATCTGGAACTAGGTCCAGATGCCAAGGTCGCTCCAACAGAAAATGATGTAGAAAGGGGAACCAAACCTGTCGAGGCCAGTAAGGAGCAATGAGGATCAACGAGGCCTTCTGAGCGATAGCTTTCTGTATCACTTGAGAGATTAGTGGGAAGGGAGAAATGCATACAGAAGTCCCCGGGGCCAAACTTGGACTAGAGCGTCTCTGCTGGGCTGGCCTGGGAAAGGGAATAGGGTGAAATAATCTCTGCACTTGCTGTTTTGGGGAGTAGCAAAAAGGTCGCAGCAAGGCTGACCCCACTTGAGAAAAATTTCTCTCACAACAGAGTCTTTCAGAGACCACTGCGTGAGGCATGAGGATAGCTCTGCTCAACTTGTCCGTGATTTGATTGGACTTCCCGGGGATGTGCGTTGCTATCAGAAACCGCTGAGAAGAAATCGCCCATTGCCACAGTCTGAGTGCTTCTCGACACAGGGGGTAGGACCTGGTTCCGCCTTGTTTGTTGATATACCACACTACAGACATATTGTCCGTCTGGATTGCTATCGTTCCCAAGGGAAGAGAGTCTTGAAGGGCTTGCAACGCTAAAAGCACTGCTCTCATCTCTAGAACATTTATGTGCAAGTGGCATTCGTCTGGTTGCCATGTGCCCTGGACAGTTCTGCCCTGATAATGCCCCCCCCCCCCCACCCGATCAGGGAGGCGTCCGTTGTCAGAGTAGCAACCGGAGGAAGGAACAAAGGGTCTTCCCAAGAAGAGCTGAGGGGAAGACATCCACCACAGAAGATGATTTCTGCATGTTTGCGTAATCATAATGGTGTGGGACATCGGAAGTTGCTGGTATGACCATTGCGTGAAGAGCATCCATTGAAGGATTCTCATGTGGAATCTGGCTAATGGAAGCAGAGGTATGGCAGCCGCCATAATCCCCAACACTTTCAGAACTAACCTAGCTGAATGAATTTTTGCAGGCTCTTTTTACAGATAATTTCATTATTTCTAAGTCTCTTATATTATTCAACACACCTGTACCTCAATGTGTTAAAAAGATTAAGCTTCCCTTGTTATGGTCTATCCTAGCAGTGGCTAGGAAAATAATAACTAGAAATTGGATTTCAGATACACCTCCTTCGTTCAATGAATTTAAAAATGTTATGAATATAATGTGTCATATGGAAATAAGCACAATTAGAATGAGAACAACTAGAAAAACATCACATTTTATTGTATGGGATAATTTACAAAATTTGTTAAAAAAATTCTAATTTCAATAGCACAGTATTTTAGTTTAATTAATTGATCTGATTGCAGTGGGTGTCTTTGTAAATACTTTAGTTGTTTTGTTGAATATTATAATATTACCTATTTTTAATTATTTGTATAAAATTGTTATGATATTTCTCTTATATGTTAAAACAATAAACTTGTTTTGAAAAAAAAAAAGAACTAACCTGGCTTTGATTCTGTTGCTGCTGAAGAGGAGCGAGACTAGTTTGTGTATGTCTGTTATTCTCTGATCTGTTAGTCTCGCAGACATGTTGACTGTGTCTAGATTTGCGCCTATGAAGGTAATAGTATGACAAGGCGACAAAACAGACTTTTCGCAATTTATTGAAATGCCTAAATTTTGACAAATGCGAAAGGTGTAGTCCCTGGCCATTAGAAGAAGATGATTGGTGGGAGCTGTCAGGAGCCAGTCGTCCAAATCTGGAAACACCTTGAATCCTTGACGTCTCAGGTGAGAAGCTACCACTGCCAAGCATTTGGTAAACACCGGGGCAGTGGTGAGACCAAAGGGCAGGGCCCTGAATTGAAAATGACTGGTTCCCAGCCTGAAGCGGAGGAATTTTTCTGAGCGTCTGTTCATTTTATATGATAGTACGCATCCTGAAGGTCTATAGAGCACATCCAGTTTCCTTTCCCAATAGGAAGGATGGACTGCAGCGTGACCATCCGAAATCTTGTTTTCTTGACTGACTTGTTCAAGATACTGAGATCCAAAATTGGTCTCCAGTCCCTGTTTTCTTTGGAACTAAAAAGAACCTGGAGTAGATTCCGGATCCTTGCTGGTCTGCTGGAACTGGCTGAATTGCTCTTTTTGCAAGCAGCTTTAAAATTTCCAAGGCTGCAAGATCCCTTTGAGCGGGTGGAACATCTGGAAGGGATTTTTTTTGATTGGTTTGGAATGCGAACGAAGGGAATGGAATAGCCTTCGGAAATGATGGACTGTACCCACTTGTCTTGAGTCAGGGATAGCCAGGCTTCTGGGTACAGTGACAATCTTCCCCCGACTGCCTCCGAAGGTGGGCAGTCGGGCAACACCTCAGGGATGCTGAAAGGGCTTATCGGAAAAGGTTTCTCGATTGCCCTAGTTCTGCGGACCCCCTCTGCCTCTGGGGCGACGTCTACCATTATTGTTCCCTCCTCTGCCTCTGGATGGGAACCGACTCTGTCGCCAGGCAAATTCCTTGTGATTGTTTGCGGAACCTCATTTTCCCACTTTTCTGGCCTTTGGGGTTAGGTCTAGAAGGAGTAGAAAAAGCGGACTCCGGCAGAGAGTTTTGCCATCCGTCTCGCACCTAGTCAAGGTTTCTTTCACTTGAGGACCAAAGAGAGATGATCCATCAAACGGGGAATTAGTGAAAGACGTTTTAAAGGGGTCCGCAAAATTGCATAGACGCATCCAGGCATGCCGGCGTAAGGCAACACCTGTCCCTGCGGCTCTACTCGCTCCATCAGCCACATATGAGAGGAGGCGCATGGAGGAGTTAGCTATCGAATTCAGGGTAGTCAGCTGGGTGTTCATTTTGTTCTGAAAATCTGCAGCTGAAGGATCCTTCAACATCTCACTTGCTTCCTTGATCAAGTCTCTCTGGAGACGGGCGAAATGGCATAGGTAGTTCAGCGAACGCATTGCAAAGGTCGCTGACGAAAACATCCGCTTCCCATACCTGTCCATAGACCTAGATTCTTTGTTAGGGGGATGAACAGGCACTGAAGGATCAGCTAGTTCCTTCTTGGTGGCAGCAGCTACCACCATAGCATCCACAGAAACACCTTTGGTTAGAAATTGTTTGTCAGATGGTGCTGTTATAAATTTAGAAGGTCTCCTGGGGTAGGGTCCACTGAGTCAGCTGCCGTCCAGGCTTTCTTTGCCACCACCTGCAGGAGGGGACCAAAGGGGGGGGGGGACACCCAGGAGGTGGAAGGGCGAGAGCCAAACGCCTCAAGATACACAGATTCATCCTCCGAAGGGTTAAGGGCTGGCCAATTTCCCTCTGTTTCAGGATCTCTAGAATGTCCAAAGGAGACCTCTTCAGAAGGGGAACGGGGAACCCTCGAATCCTCTAAATCTGTGTCAGAGGTGACAGACTCAGGTGAGTCTATGTGCTTCCTCTTACACTTTCTCTTCCTAGGGGCTCCCCTGCCAATTCAGGGAGGCCTCGAAGAAGATGAGATCCCCACAGGGGATTCTTGAGGAGCTGGCTCTCTGCGGTCTGGGATGAGGAGTGAGTCGACATAACCAGAGGCACCGAAGAGGGGGCGGACGGAGCCGACTGTGGAGTCGAACAAGGTTCCAACACACTCCGATGACCTCGAACGCACTCCTGTCTGGCAGAGCCAGCGGTCCCCCCGGGGTCGGAAAAAGAACAAGTTTAGAGGGGGGGAGTATTTAAAAGACCCCCCGACTCCCCCCTTTTGCCTTAACCCTGCACAAATGGTACAACCAGAAGACAGGTGTTCAACCCCAAGCATGCAAGCCGAGTGTGGCCATCTGCTGGGGACAGCTTATGGCCACACTCACATTCGAAAGACAGCCTTAGGGGCTTCAGACATGACACCTAAGGCCTAAACACACACAGACACACACAAAACTACGAAAAACCGAGAAATTTAACTAAAGAGGGAGGGAAAGCCTTAACCACACACAACACTAACTATTTTTGTAAACAAAACTGAGAATTTTAACAATTTTCCTGTCAGAAAACCACTTATCTCAAAAAACCACGCCAGGAGCTCAAGAATTCCGTTGCTTCTTGAAAAGCGGCAAACGAAATCTGAGGTCAGTCAGGGTGTGGCAAGGGGTTATGGGTAAGAGGAGGAGCTAGGAGCTCGGAGCCTAAGCTTTTGAATTGCCGGCTCGGATCCGAGGTCGGATCCGATACCCACAGGTTGCAGACGAATGAAGTCTTCCTACTTCAGATGGGATGTTTCTAAGACTTGCACTATCTTTCTGGAAAATGAGATAAGGCTCATTGCACATAAATAGAAGTTATGTTCTTACCATAACGTTCCATGTTAGTTGTCTTCTTCTCGCCTTCTTTCTTGCTGGATGGGTTCAGAGCCGACCTCGGCTCCGACTCGGCCACTCTAAAAGCTCGAGAGTTGGTTCCACCGGCTCTAGGCTGCCCCTATATCCCACAATGCTAGGCGTGAATTACCTCAGATCTCGTTTGTGAGCTAGGCCCAGCTAATAATACAACCAGGAAAAACTGGAAAAGAGTCCACCTCTATAAACAAAGGGAAAAAGAAAGGGTGACCTAAGCCTGATCTAGGAGAATATGCACAGCAGAGCATATACCTATTGCAAAGAGGTGGTAGAAAGAGAGGTCACAATCAAACTCCTCTAGGTCTGTCCAGGCCAGGGGGAAGGAGGGTGGGGAAGAAAGAAGGCGAGAAGAAGACAACTAACATGGAACGTTATGGTAAGAACATAACTTCTATATGTTAAGTTGTCTATCTCGCCTTCATTCTTGCTGGATGGGACCGCGTCCCTAGCACCTTGTCCCGGGTGGCCTAACGGAACAGACTCTTGAGAACAGTGGAACCAAAGTTAGCTCTATGCCTAGAAGCTAAATCCAACTTATAATGAGAAATGAAAGTGTGAGGAGTAGCCCAAGTAGCAGCTGCACAAATGGTGTCAATAGGCAGTCTGTCTTGGAAGGCTATAGAAGTAGCCAAAGCTCTGGTGGAATGGGCTTTAGGTTTGTTAGGCAGCTTTTGGTGTCTAATTTCATAAACAAGGGAAATCAGAGATGTTAGCCATCTAGATAATGATACCTTTGAAACTGAAAGTCCCTTTCTGCCTTCTGCATAAGAGACAAACAGCTGGTCAGATTTTCTGAATTGTTTGGTTCTATCCAAATAGTACCTTAACTGACGATGAACATCTAGCCAATGCAATTTTTGTTCAGACTTATTAGAATATTCTGGAAAAAACACAGGGAGGTCAATGCTTTGATTTAGGTTAGACGCCGAGGCTATCTTAGGTAAAAAGGACGGGTTGGTTCAGAAGATACCCTGTCCTTATGGAACAACAGATAAGGAGGTCGACAGCTGAGTGCATGAAGTTCTGAAACTCTTCTAGCTGAAGTAATAGCTACCAGAAAGAGGTCTTCCATGATAGCAATTTTAAAGAACAGGAGGCTGCAGGTTCGAAAGGGGGAAGAATCAAAGAACTAAGAACTAAATTTAGGTCCCAAGGAGGAGGAGGATTTCTTATAGGAGGTCTGAGTAGAAAAACTCCTTTCAAAAAGGCTTTGCAAAGCTTGTGGGACATTATGGCAGACTCTGAAATGCCCACATGAAAGTTAGAAATAGCTGCCAATTGAACTTTAAGAGTAGAAGGAGATGAACCTGCATGGAAGAGTTCAGCTAGAAAATCAAGGACCATTTGGATGGAAGCAGTGAAAGGATCTATGTCCCTTCCTTGAGCCCAATAGGCTAAACGCTTCCACTTACTCAAATAAATCTTCGAGTGGAAGATTTATGGGAAGCTATCAAAATATCTCGAACAGAGTGAGATATTTGAGGAAGCCTGGCTAAGGTTGGAATTGGAGGAACCAAGCAGTGAGGTTCAGAGAGGGTAGGAGCGATGAAACTGACCCGACTGATGGATCAAAAGATCTGGAACTAGGTCCAGATGCCAAGGTCGCTCCAACAGAAAATGATGTAGAAAGGGGAACCAAACCTGTCGAGGCCAGTAAGGAGCAATGAGGATCAACGAGGCCTTCTGAGCAATAGCTTTCTGTATCACTTGAGAGATTAGTGGGAAGGGAGGAAATGCATACAGAAGTCCCGGGCCAAACTTGGACTAGAGCGTCTCTGCTGGGCTGGCCTGGTAAAGGGAATAGGGTGAAATAATCTCTGCACTTGCTGTTTTGGGGAGTAGCAAATAGGTCGCAGCAAGGCTGACCCCACTTGAGAAAAATTTCTCTCACAACAGAGTCTTTCAGAGACCACTCGTGAGGCATGAGGATAGCTCTGCTCAACTTGTCCGTGATTTGATTGGACTTCCGGGATGTGCGTTGCTATCAGAAACCGCTGAGAAGAAATCGCCCATTGCCACAGTCTGAGTGCTTCTCGACACGGGGTAGGACCTGGTTCCGCCTTGTTTGTTGATATACCACACCACAGACATATTGTCCGTCTGGATTGCTATCATTCCCAAGGGAAGAGAGTCTTGAAGGGCTTGCAACGCTAAAAGCACTGCTCTCATCTCTAGAACATTTATGTGCAAGTGGCATCTGCCTGGTTGCCATGTGCCCTGGACAGTTCTGCCCTGATAATGCCCCCCACCCGATCAGGGAGGGGTCCGCTGTCAGAGTAGCAAACGGAGGGGAAGGAACAAAGGGTCTTCCCAAGAAGAGCTGAGGGGAAGACATCCACCACAGAAGATGATTTCTGCATGTTTGCGTAATCATAATGGTGTGGGACATCGGAAGTTGCTGGTATGACCATTGCGTGAAGAGCATCCATTGAAGGATTCCCATGTGGAATCTGGCTAATGGAAGCAGAGGTATGGCAGCCGCCATAATCCCCAACACTTTCAGAACTAACCTGGCTGAATGAATTTTTGCAGGCTCTTTTTACAGATAATTTCATTATTTCTAAGTCTCTTATATTATTCAACACACCTGTACCTCAATGTGTTAAAAAGATTAAGCTTCCCTTGTTATGGTCTATCCTAGCAGTGGCTAGGAAAATAATAACTAGAAATTGGATTTCAGATACACCTCCTTCGTTCAATGAATTTAAAAATGTTATGAATATAATGTGTCATATGGAAATAAGCACAATTAGAATGAGAACAACTAGAAAACATCACATTTTATTGTATGGGATAATTTACAAAATTTGTTAAAAATTCTAATTTCAATAGCACAGTATTTTAGTTTAATTAATTGATCTGATTGTAGTGGGTGTCTTTGTAAATACTTTAGTTGTTTTGTTGAATATTATAATAATACCTATTTTTAATTATTTGTATAAAATTGTTATGATATTTCTCTTATATGTTAAAACAATAAACTTGTTTTGAAAAAAAAAGAACTAACCTGGCTTTGATTCTGTTGCTGCTGAAGAGGAGCGAGACTAGTTTGTGTATGTCTGTTATTCTCTGATCTGTTAGTCTCGCAGACATGTTGACTGTGTCTAGATTTGCGCCTATGAAGGTAATAGTATGACAAGGCGACAAAACAGACTTTTCGCAATTTATTGAAATGCCTAAATTTTGACAAATGCGAAAGGTGTAGTCCCTGGCCATTAGAAGAAGATGCTTGGTGGGAGCTGTGAGGAGCCAGTCGTCCAAATATGGAAACACCTGGAATCCTTGACGTCTCAGGTGAGAAGCTACCACTGCCATGCATTTGGTAAACACCGGGGCAGTGGTGAGACCAAAGGGCAGGGCCCTGAATTGAAAATGACTGGTTCCCAGCCTGAAGCGGAGGAATCTTCTGGAGCGCCTGTTCATTTTTATGTGATAGTACGCATCCTGAATGTCTATAGAGCACATCCAGTTTCCCTTTCCCAATAGGGGAAGGATGGACTGCAGCGTGACCATCCGAAATCTTGTTTTCTTGACTGACTTGTTCAAGATACTGAGATCCAAAATTGGTCTCCAGTCCCCTGTTTTCTTTGGAACTAAAAGAACCTGGAGTAGATTCCAGATCCTTGCTGGTCTGCTGGAACTGGCTGAATTGCTCTTTTTGCAAGCAGCTTTGAAATTTCCAAAGCTGCAAGATCACTTTGAGCGGGTGGAACATCTGGAAGGGATTTTTTTGATTGGTTTGGAATGCGAACAAAGGGAATGGAATAGCCTTCGGAAATGATGGACTGTACCCACTTGTCTTGAGTCAGGGATAGCCAGGCTTCTGGGTACAGTGACAATCTTCCCCCGACTGCCTCCGAAGGTGGGCAGTCGGGCAACACCTCAGGGATGCTGAAAGGGCTTATCGGAAAAGGTTTCTCGATTGCCCTGGTTCTGTGGACCCCCTCTGCCTCTGGGGCGACGTCTACCATTATTGTTCCCTCCTCTGCCTCTGGATGGGAACCGACTCTGTGCGTCAGGCAAATTCCCTTGTGATTGTTTGCGGAACCACATTTTTCCACTTTTCTGGCCTTTGGGGTAAGGTCTAGAAGGAGTAGAAAAACGGACTCCGACGGCAGAGAGAGTTTTGCCATCCGTCTCGCACCTAGTCAAGGTTTCTTTCACTTGAGGACCAAAGAGAGATGATCCATCAAACGGGGAATTAGTGAAAGACGTTTTAAAGGGGTCCGCAAAATTGCATAGACGCATCCAGGCATGCCGGCGTAAGGCAACACCTGTCCCTGCGGCTCTACTCGCTCCATCAGCCACATATGAGAGGAGGCGCATGGAGGAGTTAGCTATCGAATTCAGGGTAGTCAGCTGGGTGTTCATTTTGTCCTGAAAATCTGCAGCTGAAGGATCCTTCAACATCTCACTTGCTTCCTTGATCAAGTCTCTCTGGAGACGGGTGAAATGGCATAGGTAGTTCAGCGAACGCATTGCAAAGGTCGCTGACGAAAACATCCGCTTCCCATACCTGTCCATAGACCTAGATTCTTTGTTAGGGGGATGAACAGGCACTGAAGGATCAGCTAGTTCCTTCTTGGTGGCAGCAGCTACCACCATAGCATCCACAGAAACACCTTTGGTTAGAAATTGTTTGTCAGATGGTGCTGTTATAAATTTAGAAGGTCTCCTGGGGGTAGGGTCCACTGAGTCAGCTGCCGTCCAGGCTTTCTTTGCCACCACCTGCATGAGGGGATCAAAGGGGGGGGGGGACACCCAGGAGGTGGAAGGGCGAGAGCCAAACGCCTCAAGATACACAGATTCATCCTCTGAAGGGTTAAGGGCTGGCCAATTTCCCCTCTGTTTCAGGATCTCTAGAATGTCCGCAAAGGAGACCTCTTCAGAAGGGGAACGGGGGGAACCCTCGAATCCTCTAAATCTGTGTCAGAGGTGACAGACTCAGGTGAGTCTATGTGCTTCCTCTTACACTTTCTCTTCCTAGGGGGCTCCCCTGCCAATTCAGGGGAGGCCTTGGAAGAAGATGAGATCCCCACAGGGGATTCTTGAGGAGCTGGCTCTCTGCGGTCTGGGATGAGGGAGTAAGTCGACATAACCAGAGGCACCGAAGAGGGGGGGGGCGGACGGAGCTGACTGTGGAGTTGAACAAGGTTCCAACACACTCCGCATGACCTCGAACGCACCCCTGTCTGGCAGAGCCAGAGGTCCCCGCTCCGAGAAGCTGAGAACCTCCCTTGGCACCGACAGAGATGGCTCCGAGGCCAATGTCGGAGCCGAACTCACCAGCGCCGAAGCACCGAGAGGGAGAGGGGGGTCGGACAAGGGTCCGATGCCACTCACCCCTCGGAGCAGCGAGGAAGTCCGCCGAGATTCTTCAAAGAAGAAATCGGAGCGACGGAGCCGAAGACAAATGTATCGGCTCCGACGCTACCACAGTCTCGCTTCCGAGACGCCCGGGCTCCCAGCTCAAAGGAGTCGGAGGAGGAATATTTATAGGAATAAGTTGAGGCATCGGCTGATGAGTCGGGCTCTGAAGCATTTGGGCCAGTGCCTCGGACTTTAAAAGTCAACTCACTACCCTCTGGAGGTCATGATCAGAGAGCCTCGATGACCTGGAGGAGTGAGATCTGTGGCTCCGTTCAGACAGCAAGGGAGACGCTGGAGCCGAATGAATGGAGCCAAGGGATGGTGACCTCGACCTCTTTCTAGATGTCGGCTCCGATGGTCTGATCGGAGCCGACCCAGGAATCTCTAATGCCTCGGCTCCGGCCGGAGCCGAGGGAACCACAGACACTGTAGTCAAAGACTCATCGGCTCCAGCCGGAGCTGATGTAGTAGCAGGCTTCGAAGCCTTAGGCCTCGACTCAGAAGCTGGAGCCGAGGTCTTAGAAGCCTTGGAAGGTTTTCCCGAGGTAGCAGATAGGGAACCTTCAGGCTTAAGCAAACCCCTTAATATGAGTTTGTTTTTTCTTTCCTGCAGGACTCTAGGGCTGAAGCCATGGCATACAGCACAAGAGTCCTGCAGATGTAAAGGTCCCAGGCAGTACACACAAGAAGTGTGACCGTCTGTCAGAGACATTTTCTGACAGCACGAGTCACACTTCTTGAAGCCTGAGACCTTTGAATCCTTGGACATTTTCAAGGAACCAAAGTGTAACCACACACAACAACACACACACAGATTACACTGTCAGAAAAATCTAAGTAAGATTACTTTAAAACAAAACTTCTGAAAAGTAAGTTAAGTTAAGGATATAAAACTCCTATCAAAAACACCTACACACACTGAGGGAAGGAAGGGCCCGAAGGCCTAAGGAAAGAACTTATTAGTTCTTGAAAAAGGGGCTGGATAAGATGGTAGAAGGGATAAATATCCACTACACTAAAGGTAACAAAAGGGGATAAACTAAGCTAGAGTAAGTTTAAAGGTTATTAGACTAATCTAATTTAAACTAACCTGGAGCCGGTAGAAAACACCTCGATCGCTGTAGTGGCAAACGAGATCTGAGGTAATTCACGCCTAGCATTGTGGGATATAGGGGCAGCCTCGAGCCGGTGGAACCAACTCTCGAGCTTTTAGAGTGGCCGAGTCGGAGCCAAGGTCGGCTCCGAACCCATCCAGCAAGAATGAAGGCGAGATAGACAACTTAACATTAACCTGTAGTTCAGATACTCTCCTAGCAGATATAATGGCTAGAGGTAGAGCAGTTTTCCAGGTTAAGAATTTAACAGAGGCAGAGGAGGCTATTTTAAAAACAGCCTATGTGCATTTTTCTGACATACAGTTCAAGTCCTACAGAGGAGATGCCTTTTTTCTGTGTGATATGAGGTGTATCACTCCCCTTATAAATTGTTTAACTGGTCTAGACATGAGCACATCTAGAGGAAAGTAGGCTAAAGTGACTGATAGGTGAACTTAGACTGAAGTATAGGCGAAACCTGATCAAAAAACTCACCGAGATGTTGATGGATCAGAAAAACACCTTTGGGTTTTGTGCTCTTCCCTGGCACGAGCAGAAAAAACACTTTCATCTGAATATGAAGGATTTTTGAATGTTTGGCTTCCTTACTTTGTTAACATTGTTGAGAGTACCCTTACAGTACTAGTGCTACGATAATATCAAGATGGGATCATCCACACATTGTGGTGCAGTTTCATCAAGTTGGGGTATATTTAGGACCCTGTTGATTTGTCACTGTTGACAACACTTGATGCTTCCACTGGATACTTCTATGATCAGGAAAATCAATTTTGTCTGGGTCAAAAGGGTACTGTTAAGATGATCCTGAGCCTGCCTCTCCTTCCCTTCCAGATCAACCTGTGAAGCAACAGATCAAATAAACTGTATAGAGGTACACATCTGTCTAGTTTATGGTGAAGCATCTATTGCTTAGGTAAGCTGCGGTGGTGGTGCTGCGGTAGCGTTGTTGCCTCACAGTAAGACGTTGTCCTGTTCAATTCTCAGCTAAAGCGTCTTCTGTGTGGAGACATGCGTGAATGGACGTACCTTCGTTGAAGGTTGTACGTCACGGCTGGCAACTCGGTACATAAAAATCTACTGCCAATCATTAGCGGACCAGAGTTCCTCTGCGGCGACCCCTAATCGGGAAAAGCCGAAAGATACAACATCTATTGCTTAGGTATCTTTGCAAGGCACCCTTTTGTTTAAACACCTTTATTAAATTATCACTTAAGACACAGGCACACATACAGTAACAGAAAAGAAAAACAGACATATTAACATTTTTCTATTCACACAGATTATCTATTACATATGTTTTCTTTCTTTATAAAAACTGTTTTTCAATCCAACATTACATAAATTGCTCAATTACTGCCGTCTCTTAAACCTGACTCCTCTTTCTGAACATTATTCTGCAGGCATTGTTCAAAGAAATGCAATTTATTTCTAAGCAATTTGATCCTGCTCTTCTCTAAGGTTCCCTCTCACTGGTCTTTTATCTCTTTTACAATATTCAAGACTTCATATAGTTGCTTTAGATTTTGATTTCCACTTTCTAGTAATTCCGTTTTTGGCAGCCAACATAATTAAACGTAATAAGGCCTTAGTATGTCCAGGCAATTCAGATTCTGTGTCCCATCTCAAAAAATAATTTCCTTAGTTACAGCCATTTGCTCCACCAATATTTCTGACAAAGTACTCCATAGGGAACTTTTAAAATCTGCCAAATAATTAACACTCCCAAACAACATGCCCCAGTTACCTCTTTCTTCCTAATCAAATCTACAAAATTTGCTATTTACCTTTGGAAACATTCCTGGAAGTCTGCTTGGGGAATAAAAATATCTGTGCAACCACTTCCAAACAGGAATCCTAAACCATCTGGACATTGTTGCACATTTGGAAGCCATACAAAAGTCCTCCCATTGTTCACTTGTAAACTGCTTTTCCAGTCCCTCTTCCCAGTTTTTTCTAACCTCCTGTGATTGATTCTTATAATTATAATTCAATGTTTTATATAACATACAAAACAAACCCCAGCAGCAAAACATACGAGGTAAAAATATATATAAAAATCCCTTATGTAGAGGAAAAGGAGACAATCCAAAAAACGAAATCCACAGAGGCAGTAAGTCAATAGATTCAGTTGATTTATTATTTGTAAGTGCTTTCGCAATAAAAATTGCTTCATCAGACAACCATCACTAGACCAAAATCTATTTAAATAATAGCATATACACATTACATCCAATCACATCTCTAAAAAAAAAAACCCTCCAAAACTAACCCAGTTAACCCTTAAAGGAATACTACATTAAAAAGCAAAAAAGCAATAAAACAATAAAACCACATATATTTACTAACATTCAAATTACATTTCATTTCTAGAATATAAATATTAAAAGTTCACCATATATGTACACATATACATAATCACACATATATATATATATATATATATATATATATATATATATATATATATATACACACACACACACACACACACACACACATAAAAAACTTTCTCTATACATTATAATACATCCCATCTGCCCCACATGAACTCACATTCTTTTTCCTTTGTAGTCTTCTAGATTTTAAAACAGGTTTAAGTGGAACACTGTCAGTAAGTCCGTGCCCCCTATGGGCACCCAATCTAAGGATCCACTGCAACTCTATCATTTCAACCATGTTAGTCTTATCACCCATCCTACCATTCTCCCTGAGTACATACAAAACCTGAAATAAAAACCTGTGATCCTCACCCATCAACATAGTATGCTTGGCTAATGCGCTATAATCATATCTTTTAATAGTACAATACATATGGTCCCTAATCCGTTCGCGTGAATGTCTATTAGTTTTTCCAATATAGAACTTAAAACATACTACACAATGTGCCATGTAAACCACATGTTTGGTCTGACAATCAGCTGCTGCTCTCAATTGCCAAAGGTAACCTGTTTCAGGGTGCCTAAAAAATCAGGATTCATCCACAAATTGACACTGTGCACAATGTCCACATTTATGTGTACCTTTAGGCATATCAAACACTTGTGTATACAAACTAGGGTAGCATAAGGACTGTTGTAAATTCTTCTTATTTTTATACATAAAACGGGGTTGTACCCGTACTATTGCAGATGTTCGTTCATCAGTGACCAAATATGCCAATTGTTCCTGACCATCTCCGTCACTCTTTTCACATCTTCTGTGTAGAATAACATTACTGATACTTGTGTTTGTATAGGTCTACTAATTAGTTTAGTTTGTTCCTTATTACCAAAATAAGGTTTAGCCCTACCTACTCTTTCATGTAATACTCGTGTATGAGCCAAAGGAATTTATGTTTCACTATATCCTCTAGTTTTAAATTCTAAAGACAGTTTCTCAAGACTCTGTACAAAATCATCTTCCTCACATGATAATCTGGATATGCACATGGCTTGTCCACTAACTATTTGTGTAAATACGTGCTTTGGATACATACTGTCCCTGTGTAAGAACGCAGGACAATAGCATTCCTTCCTATGCAATTTGGTTAATAATGTATCTCCTTTCTTACAGACAGTGACATCTAAAAAATCAATAGTCTCTAAAGACTTGTTCATGGTAAACTTAAGAAGGTGCTGGTCTCATTCAAATAACCCAAAAAGTCAACCAGATCTTGTTCGTCTCCTGCCACAAAAAGAAAAGGTCATCGACAAACCTTCGATAAAACCTAATCTGGGAAGTATTTGTACATAAGACATGTTGATACTCCCATTCTGCCATAACCAAATTTGCATATGAGTTGGCACAACTAGTGCCCATTGCTATGCCTGCTATCTGCCAGTAATAAACATCTTTAAACATAAACACATTGTTCTCTAGCACAATTTCCAACAGCATACATAAAACATCAATATGCTGTTCAGACAATTTACCATTTCTAATTAGAAAATATTTAACCATGCAAATCCCTTCATTATTAGGTATACACGTGAAGAGAGATACAACATCAAGTGTTACTAAAAAATCTGAAGATGGCCCCAAACCCATTGTAGTATGATACAAATCATGTAAAACATGTTCTGTGTCCCTCAACACTGTGGGGCAATCATTCAATACTGTCCTCAGCTGATGGTCTAAATAGATGGAAATGTGTTCAGTAAGCCACCATGCTCCCGCCACTATAGGTCTAAATGGGGGTAGGAGCTTATTCTTATGAATCTTAGGTAAACCATACAGCTGTGGTACTTTCGGTTCTTGAACAGTAAAAAAAATCAATCAATTCTTGACCCAAAAGGCCCATACACATACTTTCATTCAGCATATTATCAAATCTGCTGTTTCATCCTTTCAATTTCACAAACATTAATTAATTTATAAGTGGAATGGTCCGACAACATCATACATATAGTATTACAATAATAGTCAGTATCCAGAACCACTATAGGTCCTCCTTTATCTGCTGGACGAATAACAATGTCCTTATTTTCACATAAATCATAGAATGCTTGTTGCTCCAATAACGTAAAGTTATGTATATATCCTGAATATTGTTGGCTCAATATGCCTTCATACAGATCTTTTTCGCATGCTTTTAAAAATATGTCTACATTTGGTGGTAGATTGGGAACAAAAGTACTATTTCTCTTATAAAGTGTTTTTTGTGCAGTTTGGTCATTGAATAAAAGTCTTAGTGCAACATTACGTGCAAAAATACGTAATTCAATCAATAACTCACTAATGTCTGTTTTAGCGGCAGGAATAAACTTAAGCCCTTTCTATAAAAGTGACTTTTCAGCATGTGTGAGGACATACCTGGATATATTTCTTACTGTTTCTCCGAATTCATTGCCCACATTTTCTTCAATGTTCTCGTTTGCGTGGGTACTGGCGAGTCCTTGCGTTTTTGTCCCCCTCGTGGAAACTCCTGTTCAAATGATTTCCTCCGGTTGGGCCGAAAGGGTAATGGAAGATGCAGAAAAACCTCTTCATTCTGACTAGTAATCAATTTTCTACGAACTATTGGCACAACATCTGCCAAAGCTTCAGGAGGCACAGTGTTGTTCACAGGTTGTACATCAATCATCAGTGCCATACTTCCCAACCGTTCCAAATTACCCGTAGGTAAAAAACGAGTTTTGGGGTCCAAATAATGGGGTGCCATGATTCCAGAGTGGCACCCCTTAATTTCTGAGATTCCCAGCACTTGTCCCTTAATTTCCAAGTTTCCCGGCACTTGCATTTTAAATTTCATGACTTTTTAAACTGACGTCATCACGTATGCGATGACATCAGCTCTGTGAAACAGCCTGCCAGAATGGAAGCTGAAGCTAACACATGCATGCGCAGGAACACAGCAGCCGTTTGAAACTGCAGAACAAAACAGCAACCAACTGTTTGAAATGGCTGGGAAACAACAACTGAGGCTGGAATCACCTCACAATATAACTGCAATGGGAGTAACTGCCAACTGTGCGAGCGAGGCTGGATGACCAGTCACCCGAACTGCCGAACAGCAACCGACCTTGGCTGGATGACTGAAATGGCATGGCTGATGGCTGGGAATGACCCGAACTGCCGAACAGCAACCAACCGTTTGAAATGGCTGTGAAACTCGGCTGGATGACTGATGGCTGGGAAAGAGCTGCTGTGGTGCTGCCGACTAGAAAGGTAGGTTTGTGTGTGGCTGGGAAACTGGAATGGCATGGCTGGGAAAGAGCTGCTGCCGAGTTGTGGCACATCTGGCAAGGTCAGATGCATCTGCAGAAGTTTGTCCCATTCTACCAGAGATTTGAGAGTCCTGTTGATGGTTCAGCAAGGCACTATACATTGTCCTTAAATTAAACAAATCTCTTTCAAAGAATGCTAAAACAGGCCCCCATTACTGTTACTGTTTGAGAAAACTCAGGAATATGGAACATAAAATCACAAAGAAGAAGACAAGGATTTCATATCCAAATCATTGTAGATTGATGCCAATGCTGATCTATATACAGTGACTAAGGAACAATATAGTACTTATTAGACAGTCCAGATGCTAGGTTATGGGAGTGTTTTATAACAGTTGGTTGACTACATCCATCCCCTCTAGCAATGCCACAGTGGTGTCCAATACATTTCCAGCATATGCCTTCTTTGCACGATTGGTGCAAAGGTGTCTGTAGCTGATTTTCTTTCTAGCTGTGTGTTAGATAATTATAGAACATGGGAACAGTTTTGCTGATTCCTGGCAAATTATTACTCATATCCTAACTAGTATTAATTTTAGTTTATTTAAGACTTTTTAACTGGAGTAGAACACTGATCACATGTGAGTATATACAGACATGTGTGGAAGTAGACTTTTTTGATGGAAATGTTCTGAATGGGGCAGTTTTGTCATTATTGGTTCATGCATTTTATTTCATTGCCTACTGGAAAAATGTTCAAATCCAAACAATAAATTTAAAATGTGCTCCAAGTGTAACAAGTGTGCTGTATTACACAAAGAATATAATTTAATAAAGTCAGGAAGGTGTATCGAAGAACACTTTATGTTTTTGTGTGTGCAAGGGGACTATGATTTGAATTTTGAAAACAGCCCAAAGGTAATCTTTTATCCACCACTGGCCAGATGCATTTCTTTTGGATGTGGTGTGGGTTTCAATGCTGTTTCAATGAATGTGAGTTTCAAGGGCAGAGAATGTTTAAATACTAAGTCTCATCATTGTGACTTGTGAGACAGTATTGCTTTGTTTAGCAGATGTCTTGGTGTTTGTGAACTGTGCTATAAAATGTAAACATAAAATCGAAATCATTGTAGAAGTAAAGCAGTATGCACATTAGTCTTTATGGTAAATGGGGCAAAATAGCCAGACAATGGGACACTGGAATGGCTGCAGGTGGGCTCTGGTGCCATATTTTAGTTGTCTATTCTTCAGTTTCGTTTGAAAGTTGGTATCCCAGAATTCCATTAGAGTGGGTGGGGTTACGTAATTATGTATGCAAATTTTATGTTAATCAGCGTACAGATTTGTACCTATTTTTCATGGGCCTTGTCCAGATTTTTGTTGTTTCCAGGTTGAGAGGTATGATTGGTGTTGAATATACCGAAGTACCAGGTTCAGGTGAGATTACACGTATAGCAGCCTCAAGATTACCACACCCACCATCTACTATATTAGCAGTGGCTGCTTCCTTTTGTACTGATTGCTGATTGGACACATATACCGGCTGCTCATTCAAACTTACTGCTTGCTGCTTAATTCTGTCCTGATGCCTAGACCACGTAAACACTTGTTGGCTCGAGAAATCATGTACATCTCTCGTCAATTTAGGTTTCTTCTGCACTAAAAGTCTTTGTTCATATCCTTCCACTTTAACAAGCAAGTCATTGAGGAACAATTCTGTTTTGTATTTTCTCATATACAAAGATAACTCATGATGTTGTATACGTACTACGTTACATAATTCAGATTCATGGAGGCGAAAAAAGTCTATAAGAAGTTTGAGATACGCCTTACTAGTCTCTAAATTTATTTTCTGCCATTGTGCCAAGATGGTCGGGTAAGTATTCCCGTATGTAGGCATATTAAGCACCCTTAATCGTCTAGGGATAACATTCAGTTCAATACACGCTTCCAGATGGAACCGCTGACATTGTAGTCTCATGTACTTAAACAAATTATTTTCGATATCCCGTTTCAGACTACATATCTTAGACTCATGTTCTTTAGGAAAGTCTAGTACCTGCTGGCATGTAGTGGTCCCTCCAGTAACAATGGATTGGATAAATCTTGCATGAAGTTAGATAACCGACTGTTACCAACAATCTCAAGACCAGGGTGCTTTTCCCCTTCAATAGCACTCACATTTCCTTCTGCCATGATGCTGCACTCACAATGAACGAAACAAACCCCAGCAGCAAAACAAACAAGGTAAAAATATGTATATAAATTCCGTATGCAGTGGAAAAGGAGACAATCCAAAAAACGAAATTCACAGAGGCAGTAAATCAATAGATACAGTTGATTTATTTGTAAGCGCTTTCGCAATAAAAATTGCTTCATCAGACAACCATCACTAGACCAAAATCTATTTAAATAATAGCATATACACATTACATCCAATCACATCTCTAAAAAAAACCCTCCAAAACTAACCAATTAACCCCCCTCTACTTCATCATCAACATCCCTTTCCCGTTTGAATTACAACCTTCTATTCATGTTATGTATATGAGCTCTAACTATGTAGCTCTAAAATATCTCTTCAAATCAGATAATTCTAAACCACCTTGTTCTATTGGGAGGAACAATATATCCCACTTAACTATTGCCCTCTTCCCCCTCCCAGATTAATAAAGAGTTGAAGAAATTTATGTTCAAAATGTCTCCTCTGATTGATAAAAATATGCCTACCTGTATATAAAGGTACAGGGACTAAAATATTTTCACAGCTTGTATCCCCTATACAAATCCATAAACAAGAGATACCAATAGCTCAGTTTGTTTGTTTACTCTCTTCCCACATATCCTTAGCTGCCATTACAAAATCCTTTTACATCAATACTCCTAAATACTTCATCTAATCATGTCCTCATAAATATGGGTATTGCTGAACCAATGTGAGAGTAAGTACATAATTTACAGCTACAGTCCATTTTATCTTCATTAATTTTATACCTGAAAAGACATGAACCGTCTCAAAATGTTCCACAACATCGAGATATCCTTTTCCAGATTTATCAATTACACTGTAATATCTACAAATAGAGCCAGCTTTTCCTGATTACCATACCAATCCTTGAATTTCTGAATACCTTTGTTATTTGCTTATATTTAGAGCCATTTGCAAATAAAATAAGGGGAAAGAAGATAACCCTGCCTGGTTCCTCTGTTAAAGCAGAACATATGGGAGATGAACCCTCTTAGTTTAATTCTTGCCTCCAATTCTTCATATATCCTCCCAATTAACCTTATTAATGCATCAGGGAATGCAAATGCTTCCCACTGCCCTACTCATAAAATCCCACATTATTCTGTTGAATGCTTTCACTGCATCAAGACACATCAACAACAGTATTTTCTTACACTCTGCTTTCCTCTGGATGAGCAGTGCTGTATTAATGTTGTCAAATATTTGACTCCCCTCCACAAAATCACACTGATCCATATCTACTAATTTTGTGCAAAACCTTGCCATTCTTTTAGCCAGTATACACACAGACATTTTATAGTTGTGGTTTAAAATTGAAATGGGTCTATATGAGACTGGGTCCGACGGGTATTCGTCCTCTTTGGGTAATACAGTCACCACAGCCATCTTCCAAGATGACAGTGTTTTAAAAGAAGGAGAAGTGCTATTAAACAAAGCATTACAGATCTTTATCATTTTCTTCCCTTTTAACTTCCAAACTTCAACAGGAGTACCATCTGCTCCTGGTGATGTCCCAGCAGAATGACTATACATTACTATTTTATCTCATCTCATCCTATCATAGCTATTAGTTGCTGAGCCTCAGTTTTACCTAACTTTGGCATCATTTAAGTCTTCTATAAATATTTCTATTTGTGCTATTTCTTTGTTTCCCAATATCTCTGCTTTACACAAACATTCAAAAAAATCTGAAATATCTCTAATGCAGCTATAATCTCTGGTTATTTCTTTTGTCTCACACACACACTAAGTTTGGAGACAACCCTTCCTACTTTTTGTTGCCTATGTCTTTGTGCTAAAAGATTTTGTGCCCTGCAGCTGTTATCAAAACTAACTGTTTAACTGCAATATTTCTAAACTCATGCATATTACCTAAATATTCCATTATTTTCTGTTTTACAACTGCTCCTCTTCTTTTTTTGTGGGATTCCCCTTATTCTGCAATACTTTAAACTTTGCTAGTTCCTCTAAATAATTCCTCACATATCTCTTTCTGTTTTATTTCTACCCAATTTTAAACTCCACTTTTATTTTATCCCACTTAGTATCTCTTCTGAATAAATGTATATCTTAACTAACCTAATAACTCTCCAATAATTTTCACTATTCATTCCTTCAATTCCTCTCTTTTTGACAGACAGAGGGGAAAGTGCCAGTGTCTCATTTTTACTTCATTAACCTGTTTTTTTATAGTAATTTTTATTTGGTGCATGATCTGAAATAGTTATTGAGTGTGAAGTGAAACTTTTAATTAAATGCATGTTTCTGTGAAATATGTCTATCTAGTTTAGTCCTGTTATTGTACCTTACAGATTCTGTTCTACTACTGAAGTCATGTCTCCCATAACAAATATCTTCATAAATTTCTTCAGACATCTACCCACTTTTGTTATATTTTCCCTTCTTGGTCCTCCTGATACATCCTCACTATTGTAAATCAAGTTCCAGTTCCCACCTATAAGGAGTATTCCCTGTTGAAAGCTAGTTATTTCTCCAAATATTTTCTTAAGGTCTATACGTTTTTGGTTAAGTATAAATGCACACCAGGGTATTCTCCATCCCTTGCCAGTAGTGCCTTGCTATCACAAATCTGTTATTGTCTTTTTCCCTATTCTATCACTAATAGATCACCTCTAGCAATCAGTATGACCCCCTTTTCCTTTATCCCGGATATTCTGCTGACTATCCCTCCTGAAATCTTTTTTTTTTGTCTCACACACACACTCAGTTCTTTCCAAATGTATCTCTTGCAGCACTGCTACTTGCACTCTGTATTTCTTAATATAATTCAATGCTCTTTCCTTTTTGTGTATACCTGTAAGGCCATTTACATTCCAAGATAATATAGAGTAGCCATTATGACTAAAAGCTACTGTTCCAGCCTAGTATTCAGGATAATTGTTTTGAATGTGTATTTCCAACTTTTGCCTTACATGCACACACTAGTGTTTGGCAGTTTGAATGCAGTTGTTTCTTCTCATCTCCATTTGAACCTACGTTAAATTTTTCAAGACTCTTCACTTTAATGAAACCCATCAAACAAATAAATACATTTTCAGATCACCCCATCCCTTAATAATTTAGAAACACACACATAGCTACATACATTTTCAACAATATTTAACCCTTCAGACAAAAACATCTGTCCCAGATTGCCAGCTGCACCCGCAGGCATACTCTAATCTAAATTTAAGGTTACGCATGCTTAAAGCACATCACAGACTGTGTTCCCACTTATACTGATTGCTGTCTGTACTTATAATATATTTACCCCTCCCAGATGTAAACAGCTTGCATGCTTTCAGAAAACATCAGCTTTTAGCTTCAAGAAAAAGCGCACTGACTACTTTTAAAGAAAACTAAACTGTGCACTATTCTATTAAATATGTTAAAGTATTAAGGCTGCTGGGGAGGCGGCTATCTCTTATTCAATTCGCATAGTTTCAAATTTTATTTTTCACTGAACAGCTTGCCATTGTACCTTTAAATTTTGCATATCCCTCAGCAAAAAATGCTCAGAATGCTCAAGATTAATTACTTCCACCTGCAGACAACTCATCATCATGTGCAAGTAGTCAACAATGAGAAAAAGGCTAACAGGTTTGCAGATGCACAAAAGGAATTATTGTAAATTTCACTCAGAACAGAATGTACAGAACTCAACTGACTTCAGCTGTAGACTTCTCTCTCACCTAAAAGCGTTTACTAATGGGTAAAAAAAAAAAATCACAAAATGTATGTACTCCCCACAACGATAGATCTGTATTGTCTTATTTTTGTCTACTTCAACCTTTGGGTTATCAGATCTGACCAGATCTGACCTTGGTGCCTTTAGAAGCTGTGTATCCAGGACTCTGATTCCTCCCTATCCATAATCCCCCTTTTCCTCCAAATGCCTCTCATCAAGTTTGCCTGCTTATTTGCAAAAGTGTCTCTTCTTATCCAATAAATTATAAAGCCCCTAAATTACATACCAGAGTATAGCCTTGATAAAGCAATCAACTGAGATTATGTATAGACAATGTTCCTGGTTACATCCATTCAACCAAGCAGGAGCACCAAGTGAGAAAACCTGAAAGGGGAAGGAGGGGATGTTGAACTATATGACAAGAAGACAACACGTATTTATCATTATGGTGAGTACATAACTTATATCTGATGTTGTCTTTTTTAATCTGATTAAACCTTTGGGACAGATTCCCCAACTGCCACAAACCTCAGATGTAACAAGGAAGGATATTCCCATCAATGATGTACAGGAGCTTGACTGTACATCCATCATGTAATACAAAATGAATGTGTGAACTATTGAGCAATTTGCTGCAGCACAGGCTTCATCAATAGGAACTCTACTCATAAAAGTAACAGAAGTAGCCACAGGCCTTGCTGAGTGAGCTCTTGTTTCCTGGTTAAAGTGAGTCCTAATTTTTCTCATAAAAAGGCTATGCAGTTTGCCAGTCTCCTTGACAGTATGACTTTAGAAACACTCTGGCCTAGCTTGGCTTTAGAAAATGATACAAACAGCTGAACAGATTTTATGAAATCTTTAGTCCTATGGAGATAAAATGTCTGTGGGCATCCAACAGATGCAGAGTATATTCTCCTTTGTTAGAAAATCCTGGGAAAGATGCTGGTAAATTAACAGTTTGATTAATGTTCATTTTGCATGCCACTTTTGGGATGAACATAGGATTTGTTCTCTAAGAAACCCTAGCCTTATGGAAAAATCATGTAGGAAGGTTTACAAAAAAATTGCATTTAACTCAGAAATTCTTTTAGCCGAAGTGACGGCTACCAGAAAAATAGTCTTCTAAGAAAGGTACTATCTGCTGAAACTGCTGGTTCAAAAGAGGGGTTTGTTAACATTTGAAACATGATAATTATGTCCCATGAAGGAATATGATCTGTTATGGAAGGTCTTGATAAGAAACGTCCGTTTAGAAAGGGCTTTGAAACCTTTAGAAAAGTTATAGCCATCTGATTTGTGTCCAATATGGAAATACGAAATGTCAGGTGGCTGCACTTTGACTGTTAAAAACCTAGATCCTTTCTGGAAAATGTCTGACAAGAAGTCTAGCATGGAAGGAAGAGGAGATGAAAACTGATATATCCTCTTAGCAGCTGCCCAGATAGAGAACTTCTCCAATTGGCTACAGTACAACTTTCTGGTACTCAACGTTTGAGAGGATAACAAAATATGTACCAATTCAGTGGAAACCCTGGCATCTCTGGCCACTGTTAAAATTTGAGGAAATGTGCTAAGCTTCAGCATCTCTAGGCTTGGGTGAGTCAGAAGGTATGGATGGTTTTCTAGCTTCCACGGATGATGCTGTAGATGAGGCCAGAAGAATAGGAACCACACTTGCCAGGGCCAGTAAAAAGCAATGACGATTATTTTGGCCTTGCACATTCTTGCTTTCTGAATTAACTTTGTTAACAGAAGAAAGGGGGGAAAGCATACAGAAGGCCAGAGGACCATTTGTGGTCTATAGTGTCTCTTGGTGACTATCCCTGTGGAGGGATGAGTGTGAAGTAACTGCTGAACTTATAGTTTAGGTACAAAGCAAAAAAGCTGGTTGATCCAAGTGTTTGAAGGTTTAATTAGCAGCTGCTTGACTGAGTGACTAATAAATCAGCAGGAGGATGGATCTGCTCAATTTGTCCTCTAACACATTGGAAGACTCTGGAATACACATTGCTATGAGAAAGTGATAAGAAGACATTACGCATTGCCACACTCTCATTGCCTCTTGGCATACAGAATTTGAATGGGTTCCACCATACTGGTTGATGTACCAAACTACAGGCATGTTGGCTATCTGGATGGAGATCACACCTCTGGGATCGGAGTCCTGGAAAGCCTGCAACATTAGGTGAACTACTCTAATTCCCAGGAAACTAATATGCAGAGTGGCCTCTGTGTTTCACCATGAATCTTGAACCATCTTCCCTTTGAAAAGTCCCCCACACACACTCCAGGAGGGAAGCATCAGTGGTTAATATGGCTGTGGGGTGATGTGGAACAAAGGGCCAACCTTTTAGAAGAGATGTGGAGGTCAACTGCCATGTGATGTGAGACTTGCATACTGGTGTTAGATAAATCCACTCAAAGAGCTGGAAGAACTGGGACCATTGCACAGAAAGAGCAATGGATAATGCTAATGAAGTATCTGGCTAGAGGAACTAAGATTAATGTCAAAGCCAAGAGTCCTAGCAATCAAAGGAGAAGTCCTGAAGGTGGCAAACGGTGTTGAAGAACTTGCAAGGTTCTCTGAAGTAGAGATGCAATCCTAGACTCTGGGAGAGTAGCTATCCATTTCCTTAATTGGCATCTGATGAACTTCTCCATTTGCTTTTGGAGTGGTTGACCATGATCTCCAAATGTTGAAGAAGCTACAGCAAGAAGTCTCATTGCTGGAGTAGGAGATCCCTGGTTGGTGTGGCGAGGAGCCGATCAAGTATGGAAACACTCAGAACCCTAGTAGTCTGAGATATGCTGTGACTACTACCATTCATTTGAGGAACACTGAGGGGGACTGTAGTAAGACCAAAGGGTAGTGCCCTGATTGACACTCCCAGATGTGAATGGCTAAATCTCCTTGATTGCCTTGAAATCTTGATGCAGCAGCAGGCATACTGCAGAGCTATACAACACATTCAATCATCCTTCTTCAAAAAGAGGTAGAATGGACAGAACCATGACCATCTGGAACTTTGTTTTACAAACTGAGATAACCAAGGTCCAAAATTGGTCATAGGTCCCCTGTCTTTTTCAGAACTAAAAAGAACCTGGAATAGACTCCAGATTCTAAATGGCCTGAAGGGACCTGTTAGATGACTCCTTAAGACGTATGCTGTTGTGGATTACATCTGATGTGGGGGTACTGTATGAATCCTTTGTTTTGTTAAGGGAGTGAAAGCAAAGAAATTATATAGCCTTTGGTGACTATCTGCAGAACCCAAGCATCTGATGTGATGTCCTGCAGGACTTGAGGGTGCAGGTATAACCCAACTGCCTCCAGAGTGTTGCAGTCAAGCAATCCTGCAGGAGTTCTGGATGGATTTCTCAAAAAAAGATCACAAAATCCCTGATTCTTGGGTCCATTGCCTATACCTCTGGGACAATGCTCAATGAAACTGCCCCCCCCCCCTGATCTCAGGAAGATTTGTCTGCAGGAACATACTGGTTCAGCCCTAGAGCATTCCTGAATCACATCTTTTTGCCACCTCTCTGATTTGTGGAAAAGTTTCTCAGAGGGGCGGGGAAGTAGATTATAACTGCAGAAGGGGTCTTACTAACCTGCTCACTCCTAGTGACAGCTTCCTTAACCTTTGGTCTAAAATGTGTGGAGCCATCAAAAAGGTCATTAAGGAAGGACATCTTGAAGCTTTTCACAAAGTCACACAATCACATCCAGATGTGCAAGCGGATCACTATGTTGGCACTGACTGCTCTATTCGTACCATCAGCTATGTTACAAAGCAGATGGTTGGATATGTTAGACATCAACTGTAGCATAAACAACTCTAGCGCCACTGTTTTTTGGACATTCATTGGTAGGTCAACTGACAAGGACTTGGTGAGTTCTTTAGTCAAGTCCCTCTGGAAAATGCATCATGTGGACCAGGTAGTTTGGCGCTCTAAATGTGAAAGCTGCTGAAGAATGCATCTGTTACCCAAATCTACCCAATGCTCTTGATTCTCCCTTAGCAGGATGAACAGACATACTCTGTACAGAGAATTCCTTTTTAATGGCTGCCATTACAACCATGGCATCTACTGGGTAAGCCCTGCTCAAGTGTGCTCTGTGCTTAAGAGCATCCAAAATCTTGTATAGCTCCTTAGGGACTGCCTCTGCTGTGTCAGGATCCTTCCAAGCTTATTAAAATACCAGGTCTATAAATGCATCAGCATGTGGTACCACCCAAGAGGTACAAGAGTCAACTTCAATAGCCTCGCAGAACACAAAGTCTTCAAGAGACGGCATATTTAGTCGACCACCCATTTCATTCTTATATCAATTCTGAAATGTCCTCTACAAAGGATCTTGGAATCCATCCCCTCTTCCAAGTCTGTCTTCAGTGACTGGTTCCTAAGACCCTGCTGAATGAGACTTCTAGAGACACGTAGCATCAGACAGGGAGCTCATATGGTGAGTAGACCCAAGACTCAATGTAAGCTACTGAATACCTTGCATGCTGAGGCAGAGGCTGGGGTTGCAGATTCTCCCACACTATCCCAGTAAGGTGAAGGAAGGGCCTCCCCTGACCTGCCCCAGATCCAGTGCTGACATAGGGGCCAAGCAATCTAGTGCAGAGCCATCAAGTGAAAGAGACAATTCTGAAAGTTTCACTATCAAATCCATGCCTCAAGTCCCAGTACCACTGCTTTGGCTCAGATACTAATCCTGATCCAACAACACTGGAGTTGAGAAAGTAAGGGACAGGGTCTGAGTCAAAGCAGACAAGACTGTCGGCTCTGATGTGGGTGCTCCGGGAAGGATCAGATCCACGGGCCGCAGAATTCAAAGAACAGAATGGAACAGGAGAAATCAGGTTAGGGGTTGTTGGAGCGGTTCTCTGAATGCCCTGTGTGGACAGAGCTGGGAGAACCGTTAGGTGAATTTGCATCCAAAGCATCATCTTCTCAACATTTGCTTCAGTAAGGCTCCTTGACAGACAAATGGGCCTGGAGGTATACATATATATATATATATATATATATATATAAAAACACACACACACACACACACACACACACACACACACACACACACACACACACATACACACATATACAGTGGATATAAAACGTGTACACACCCGTTAAAATGCCGGGTTTTTGTGATACAAAATAATTAGAGCACAATAAATCCTTTCAAAACTTTTCCCATCTTTAATGTGACCTATAACCTGTAAATTCCATTGAAAAACAAATCTGTTAGGGGAAAATATAAAAAAAAATAAAACATGTACAATACGCTGATTGCACAAGTATGCACACCCTTCAACTAATACTTTGTAGAAGCACCTTTTGATTTAATTACAGCATTCAGTCTTCTTGGATAGGACTCTATCAGCATGGCACATCTTGACTTGGCAATCTTTGCCCACACTTCCTTGCAAAAGTGCTCCAAATCTGTCAGATTCTGAGGACATCTCTTGTGCACAGTCCTCTTCAGGTCGCCCCACAGATGTTCTATTGGATTTAGGTTTGGGCCCTGCCTGGGCCATTCCAAAATTTTAATTTTCTTCTGGTGAAACCATTCTTTTGTTGATTTGGATGTATGTTTGGGGTCATTGTCATGTTGAAAGGTGAAATTCCACTTCGCCTTCAGCTTTCTAGCAGATGCCTGAAGGTTGTGGTCCAAAAGTGACTGGTATTTGGAACGGGTCATAATTCTCTCCACATTGACTAAAGCCCCAGTTCCAGATGAAGAAAAGCAACCCAAAAGCATGATAATGCCAACACCATGCTTCACTGTGGGGATGGTGTTTTTTTGGTGATGCAAAGTGTTGTTTTTGCGCCCAACGTACCTTTTGGAATTGTGGCCAGAAAGTTCAACCTTCGTCTCATAAGACCATAACACATTTTTTCCCACATCCTTTCTGGAGACTATGTATTGTTTTGCAAATTTTAGCCAGGCCTGGATGTTTTTCTGTGTAAGAAAAGGCTTCCGTCTTGCAACCCTACCCCAAAGTCCAGACATATGGAGAATACAGGAGATTGCTGTCACATGTAATACACAACCAGTACTTGCCAGAAATTTCTGCAGCTCCTTCAGTGTTGCTGTAGGTCTCTTGGCAGCCTCCCGGACCAGTTTTCATCTTGTCTTTTCATCAATTTTGGAGGGACGTTCAGTTCTTTGCAACATCACTGTTGTCCCATATTTTCTCCACTTTTTGATGACTGTCTTCACCGATACCTTTCAACAATGAGAGCCCTTTGATGTTTTGCAAGCTCTCTGCAAACCATTGCTTTTGTTGTAGCAGGCAACTGAGTAAATATCAGGAAAAACCTACTAGGACAGCAGAACTTTAATTGGAGTTAATCAGAGTCTCTATTGATGGCAGGTGTGTACCCAAGAAGACTGAATGCTGTAATTAAATCAAAAGGTGCTTCAACAATGTATTAGTTTAAGGGTCTGCACACTTATGCAACCAGCGTATTTTATGTTTTTTATTTTTTCCCCTAACAGATGTGTTTGTTTTTCAATTGACTTGTACAGGTTATAGGTCACATAAAAGGTGGGAAAAGTTTTTGAAATGACTTATTGTGGACTCATTTTTTTTGTATCACAAAAACCTGGCATTTTAACACAGATGTGTACACTTTTATAGCTACCGTGTGTGTGTGTGTGTGTGTGTGTGTGTGTGTGTGTGTGTGTGTGTGTGTATATATATATATATATATATATATATATATATTTATTTTTTATGTATATTTATATATATATATATATATATATATATATATATATATATATATATTTATGTATATACACATGGATCTACTTTCATTAAACTAAAGTAGGATCCCCCTAAACTTTACCTACCCAAGCTGAATCCACCAAAATACCTCTTCAACGAACGGACTACCAAATTCCTTTCACAGGGAAAGGAACCACTTGACCACCATGGAAAAACAAATGGAGGAAAAGTAACTCTACTAAAATGGGGGGGGGGGCTTTGCCCCCACACCCCACTTACTTAAATATACCAACACCAAGATCACACTACATGGAAGACAGGACATAGTTCACCATGGTGGTCAAGTGGTTCCTTTCCCTGTGAAAGGAATTTGGCAGGCCATTTGTTTGCTGAAGAGGTGTTTCGGTGGATTCAGCTCAGGTAAATAAAATTCGGTGGATCATACTTTTGTTTAAAGAAAGTAGATCCATATATATATATATATATATATATATGGGTCTGCACCCCCAAACCCCCCTACTTAAATATACTAACTCTGAGATTGCACTACAATGAGGAAAAGGATATATTTTCTTATCACAACTGTAATGCACTTCAGAGAACTGGCTTTTGCGAAAGTGCACTTTCGATTTAGTGCACTTTCGCTTCAATGGGTTCGATCAAAAAAGTGAGCTTTTGACAATCAGTAGAAGACCCATATATATTTATATGTGTGTGTATATATATATACACATATATATATATATATATATATACACACACACAGATACATACATACATACACAAACACACACGTTTTTTTTTTAATTTTAGCTGGAAATAATAGGGAAGGTGAAAGATAAAAGGAACAACTTCCAAAAACAGCACATAGAAGAAAAAAGGTACTTCATTTTAAACTAGCTATTAAAGCACTTGAAAACACAACCTTCTTGATCAGGCAGCAAATAACATCTGGGATATTTGAAGGAAGTGAGTGATTATGAGTAGGGGAGGAGTCAGAGCCTGGATCCACATACTCTAAAGGTGTTGAGGTCAGATCCAGTCAGTTCCAATAACCCAAAGGTTGAATTGGATGAAAAAAGACAACACAAGATCAAGCTAATATCTCTGCAGACACAAGAATCTTAGCATTTTTCAGGGTTTTCATAGGATTGAAAAATAAGAAAAAAGTCTTTTTTCTTACAAAAAATTGCTTAAAACGTAAGCCAAAGATATTACTCTCATCATCCACCCTTAAAAAAAACAAGAGAAATTGTCTTAATTTTACATATATCACTACAATGTTATACCCCACCCCCACCCAAGCACCTCGAGATCACAGCATTGTATTAATTTAAACGGCAAAACCTATTATTTCCAGCAACTAAAAAAGTACTTGTTTATTTTTATATCTTTAACACATACAACAAATACTGAAAAAACTCATCCCATATTTAAAATAACCCCGTCTGCAGTCTATACAAAACTGCTTTACAATACAACAAGTTTATATCATGAAATGTTTAATATAAATACAAACAGGACCAAAAATTGTTTACTAATGGCTATTTTTTTTCCCTTTAGTGTCCTTCTAAACATTAATGACAAAATGTAGGTATATGCTTTATAGTCCACCCACGACTTTAACAAAGTCAACAAAAGTCCACTCTTTTCTCAGTCACTTTTTCTGGCAAAGCCATTTTTCACAAACACACTTGATGCTTTATAGCCTCCCATTTATTCATTTTTACTGTTGTTGGTCTTCTACCTGATTATCTCCATCTCCCAACACTAGACTCTGGTTCAAGTCTAATCTAAACCTAATTCTTCTAGTCAACTCAAATGTTTTTCTGTCACTCAAGCACATTCCATTGGAATGGTGGAAAATGTTTCACTGGTGAAGTCTATAAGCTTTATTGACAAATAAATGAGAAACAAAGTTCCCTTCTGTTTGTTGGTTAAGCTTTATTTCCTCCTACTCTAAAAACAGCAAGATACAGCAACTTGAATGTCATGCCTGCCTCTCTACATTCTCTGATTACTGGGATAAGTTTGTCGCCCTTCTGCCTGGTGTACAGTGAATGATCATTTTCCACAAACAATTTGCTGTCTCCAACTTTTAATACTTTTCCTTCTTCCACAATTTTGTCAGGATCAACTCTTTCTGTGGATATAACTGCATTTTTACTAATATAGGTCTTGGCTATTTCTCCTGGCCAGGTTTGAAGCATACACTCAATGTGTCCCTTCAGTTAACAAATCTTTTCTTTGTTATTGGCATCCAAGGCACTGTACTCACTAGCCAGTAACTGAATTTTACCCAAGCTGACAATTTCAAATATCCTATTTTCTCACTTTCTGTTTTCACACTGGGAGCACTGATATGAATCTGTTGATCAGTGTGCAGCCATCTTGGCAGGTCCTTTCCTTTGCATAGCACTCCTCTGTAGAACTGCTTTATCTCTTGTGTCCTGCACTGCATACAGGTCTACCAGTGGAACACCTCAGCAGTGCACAGGTTACAAGATGACATCCCTATTTAACAACCACTCATGTCGGTCTGACTTTAATCTGCTTAAATGATCCTCCAAATGTGTTATGTTCTGATGGAATATTCATTAACTTAAGAGTCATCTTATGATACAGAGTTAGCCACTCCTAACCCACAATACCCCCACCTTGTTGTGCTTCATCACTGTGGCATTGTCTGTTTCAACCTGCCGGGAGTTCTCCTTCCAAACCTGGTTGAAGGCTCTGACCTCCCATATTAGGGCCAACATTTTCTTGATAATTAATTTTTTTTTTAATTTGGAGGGAATCTCACTCCCCCCGCAGCTTTGAGATTCTGAATCAATGCCCCCAAGCTATCTCTTCAGCTCTGAAGGTCTGACTGGGCTGCTCCTGAGTAAAAGGGACCCTCATTTTGAGCCTGCTCTGCTAGGGCCACCAAAGAAACTCTTTAGCTAAGCAAGGAATGACATAAATTGTAATTTCCAGGGAATGGGAGTGTTGACCCCATGGTGATCTTAGGTACCATTCTAATATTCTGGCCTGAGGAAACATAAGAGAGGATAATGCCATGTATCCCACAGCACTAAGACACTTTTGGCCTGACAAATGTAGGAAGCATGTGTGAAAGGTTCTGTTCAGAGAAAAGAAGACTTAACAGACCAGCGTCTGTAAGATATCCCAGACAGGTAAGTCTTCTGAAATGCCTTCACAATGGATTTTTGAAAGCTCATAGTAAACTCTAAATTCTGAGAGAGGTTTACGGTGAATCACATGACAAAGCCCTGTTTACCTGCTTCTGAGAGGTTATCTGAATAAGGCAGTCATCAAAGTATGAGAAGAAGTGGATGTCCTTGATTCTGCAAAAGGCAATTAGCAGACCCAGTTATTTTTTGAATATCCTAAGTACAACAGATAAACCAAAGGACAAAGATGTAATCTGATAATGCCAGCCCACTTCAAAGAACCTGAGGCAGCCTATGTAGTCCCAGTGGGCAGGGATATGAAGGTAATCAGTTTTAAATCCATGTACACCATCAAACCATTGGGATGAAGGAGTCTGTAAGGTCAGCATCTTAAATTTGGACACTTTCAGACAAGTAGTCAACTTATCATTAGTTACTTTGGTGTCTGAAGCTTAACATTTCTAGTGAGTCACAGCTGATACACAAGACTGAAAGAAGGGACCAGGGAAACAGAAATCAAACATGTGAATCCCTTCATGAAGGTTTAATTGAAAATCAAAGAACCTCACCTGAAATAAAGATGTAAGTACCCACTTCACCAGTGAGTTCTTTGTAGTCAGGTAACTCACACAGCTTGCTTTGCACAGTCCAAGCTGTGCCAGCACACATCCACAGGCAAAGGGTAGGGAATGAGTGTGATACTTGCCAAGTGGTAGGCAGGGGGAGAATGGATTAAAATGAGACAGACCCAGGAAATGGAAACTGTCTCTTGTGATATGGAATGTCTTCTCAAAATCTGGGGAAGGAACAGGTATTTATGCAGAAGAATGAAATACCAGCTTCAATAAGTTGGTCTTACCTCTACAGGGCACTGGTTCTTAATCCAGCCTTCTTGGGAGGGGGTAGCTCTCTTTTAGACTAGAGAGGACATTTGGGTGAGGCCCCAAGCAGATATGGGGATACCTCCAAGCCTCAAGCTACATTCTGCATGGTAGAATATTCTAACATCAGAAGTAAGAGTCACCTCAATCTAACAATTAGCTGCAGAAAGAAAACTCTCTGTACTTTTTGTACATATGCACATTTATCTATTCAAATGATTTAATCTTTTTAGAAACAATAGGTATGACATATAACAAAGTACTACCAGCTGATAATGCTGTTCAGATAAGAGACTTCAGTGTTTACTTGGGGAATATTGGAGATAAACCCTTTGGGGTACTGCACAATGAACAGCAGCAGCTTCATTGATATGAACCCTTGTGGTAAACTGTGTTGGACATATGTTCAAGTCATGAATTTTTTTCTGGGTTCTTTTTGCACCGTGCCTCCTGACCATTAACCACCCTCCTTCCAGCACACATGCTTACTTGTTCCCCAGTTGACTGGGACTGTTTGCCCAGTGCTGGAATGAAATCTGTGTGGAGGGACCATCATTCAAACAACCCTGAGGGCATTTTGTGTCTTTAATGGCATCCAAGTTACAAGGACATTTTGAAGGTGGTTTATTCCCTGCCTCCGGGTAGGGAGAACATGCTATCTACATTATCATGGGGAACTGCAATGCCTTCTCCTTGCAAGTGCACACTCATGCATGCTTGCTATGCAAGCTACCACCAGGCAGTGGCTTGGTAAGCTGAAAGACTACTACCTGGGATACAAATCTGCATCACCCTTTTTCCAAGGGAATGCATCACTGTGGTATCTTCCAACTCCACCCATCCTCCCTATCAATGGGCACTCTCATTCTCTTCTATCAGCACTACCAAGCACCTGAACCACTGCTTGAACTCTGGTTGCCTGTGCAATAGTCAGGCCTTTAACTCTCAGCTGGCACACATCAAACACCATGTTTGAATACAAGGATATTCATAAGTGTATTTGGTACCAACATACCTTGAGTCAAAGAATGATGATAGACACTGCTAGTGTGCTATCTGTTCTGAGTTCATTTATGTAAAAAGAGATGCACAGCTGTCAAATTATCAATACGTGGTGGCAATTTGGGTCAGGCAAGCAGAACTGTAACTTGCAAACCCTAAAGATTTAATTATGACATTATAGAAATGCACTGTTGATGCTTCCATGCATGATGACTTCAAATCCAATCTTCCAAACAGCTTCACTGTTATTTGTGGAGAGGTTGGGGGTGTTCATACTTTCACTAGGTAAGGCTGTGCAAGGGATTGTGGCCAAAACGTGGTTGCAGTTTATCATAGTGGTAGCCTTAAAGCCAGCTGCTGGACATCAGTGGTGAGGGAAGCTGTCAGGTTAAAGAAACAGACTTTCAATGTAGTTAAAGCAGGAAGTTTCCAGATCTAGCCTGTAGGTATCAACAGACCAAGAAGGCAGTAGCTGCAGTAGTTACTGAAACAAAGATCTTTGTGTGACAGGAGTTTTGCAAGACCACACTGAACAACATTCATATATCTTCAAAGAAGTTTTCACAGACTAGCAACTCAAGACAGGAAAGCAGGATGCTGCCAGATATGTTCTTGGAAATGTTGGAGAAATGTGACCTTAACCTGGGGCATCATCAGAATCTGAAAAGGATGAATCTAATGAATACAGCCCCCTCTAAGTCAGTACAAGAAGCAGCTGGTGAACTAGATCCAATTTTGTAGAAAAGGTAAGAGTAGTAATGAATCCATTTTGGTGTAACAGGGCTGTGGAAGTGGATAACAGTTGTTCAGAAATGTTGAAGGTACCAGATATTATTGGAATACTGTTGTTAGAGAACCCTTTCAATGCTCTGTGGAGGGCAGGAATTATATCACTGGAATGATAAACTAAGCAATAGCTCCCACTTTGAAAAAGAAGGACAAGATGGTGTGCTCTATTTCTGGAGATCTGCATTCCTCAGCTTCCATAGTAAGGCATATATCAAGGTGATAACATGGAAATTTCTTCAAACAAATGAGTCTCTGAGTTATAAGAAGCAGTGCAGCTTCCATCCTGGCCATAAAACAGTAGATCAACCATTTGTCCCTGCACAGATATAAATTGGATTGAAGGAGTTTGTTAATACTGTCTCCACCTTTTTGAGGTGCTACAATAGCGTGGAGTCCTAAGGTCACTGCTTTATGTCACTCAATCCCTGTAAGTGAAGATGATTCTGAGCTGTGTCTGCATTCTCAATGATACTGAACATGTGCAAGGGGGGTATATGACCTGACCAAAAATGTGTTTAGTTCTCTGTACTCTTTATTTTCAAAGACAGTAAATCACAGAGCAGTCAAAGTCTGGACAGTACACAATTCAAGAACATAAGGACTGTATTTCTGCTGACTGTAAAAGATTATGTTCTCTTATCTTTAAAGTGAATGGTATTTTCAGTATGTAATGGCCTGGGCACTGCTTAGTCTTAAAGAGAAAGAATGAAAATCATCATAATCAAATAACACATAGTTCTCTTTTGAAACAGAGCGGACTACTCTTTACAAATAAGGAGGAAGCATCTAACACAAAAGGAGAAGTTTAATACCTTGAAGTATTGTCAAGAAGTAAATACCAAGGGGATCAGAAGACTGACTAAGGGATAAGTGAAGAGGGAGCAGTGTTGCAGGCACTGCAGCACAGAGTAGTGAAGTGACAAATGAGTCAAAAGACAAACCTCTCAATTTAGTAGTTAATCTGTGCCTCAAACCACACATATTGTAATCATCTTGTTGTAGTAACCTAAAGAATGGCATCTTAGACACAAGTGACAGAAATGAAGTTCTTCTTTAGTGTAGCTAGGGTCACTGTCCATAACAGAGTGAGGAGTTAAGTAA
Organism: Protopterus annectens; assembly: GCF_019279795.1. Taxonomy (NCBI): domain Eukaryota; kingdom Metazoa; phylum Chordata; order Ceratodontiformes; family Protopteridae; genus Protopterus; species Protopterus annectens. The sequence goes on along the minus strand of NC_056730.1, from coordinate 582,487,841 downwards.
CTCCCAGAGGATATCAGAATACTGCTACTGCTTCTTTGGCTTAACAGCAGTTAGCTGAGGTGGTTATCTGGTCACCTAATCAGGATGTTCTCTAGGTGCCTACCAGGGAAGATGCATCAAGTGCAGCTTGCTGGATGAAGACTCAAAGGAAGACTCAGGACACTGTGGGGCAATTGTTTCTCTCAGCTTTCCTGGGAACACTTCATATCCTACAAGTTGCGATGCAAATTGTTGCTGGGAAAAGGGAAATTTGGTATACTCTATTTAACTTGCTATCATTATGGTCCTATAACCATCACAAGTGACTTTAAGAGAAGGATGGGTGGATGGATAGATGGCAACTGGAAATAGGCAACTTAGCACATTAATATACAAAATGGGCCAAAATATTTTTGTAAACCACAGACAAAACACTCCTGCAATTTGTCTTTAGATAAAACATGGCTGCAATATACACTTTGTCTTTAAAATAACAGAGGAAAAATATTATAGACTTTCAAACAAACCGTATTACATAAAGCACTTCCTAATTTCAGGAGCTTTACTCAGCTGATCAGTAGCTAAACCATGTTATGCTAATACATATTTCACTGTTAAACAAGCAAATATTGTAACATCAGACCTTTGAAAAACTTCTGGTCAACAGAACCCATACCTGTGATTGCAAGTTTTAAGTTAGGGAGGGGAACCAGGCAAGTATGTCCCCTTTCCCTGTTATTGTTTGGATTATATTTAGAACCACTAGCAAAGGAGATTAGGAGTTCATCAAATCAAGGGTACGGTTGGCAAGGAAAACAAGAGGATTGCTTTATTTGCAGACAATATACTACTGTATATAAATGAGCCATGGAAGGATCTAAATTTTGAGTGGTTATCACGAGTTAGCAGGATACAAAATAAACAATGGGAAAATGAAAGCAATAGTCATAAATATACACACACTTTTGCATTAGTTCAAGAATACCCATAATTACAGGGTTATGAAAAATGAAAGATTTGGGAATCTGAACTGGGAAAGATGCAAATCAGGCAGCGAAGCACATGTGGTAGGAGATGGGTAAAGGATTCTAAACACGCATGTGGGCACAAATATGCATGTGCGCGCAAACACTTGTATTTATTTTTGGCCCACTAAAGGGAGAGAGCGAAAATGTTGACAATGGGAAGAGAATCCCTTGGTAGACTAGCTACAGACCCTGGTCCACTGTAATGCAGGAAGTGAGTAAGCTAATTTCTTCATTACAATTATTTAAATAGGTTCAAAGGCGCATATGTGTGTACTAAGCTAATGAACACTAGGGTCTTTTTAAGTCTAACCATGCATCCCAAGTTGCCCTTGATAAGTTTAAGCAAGGGCTTGGAAAGGAACCATTTATAGGCTGCTTGTGTCCATTACAGGCATAGCTGCCAAACCAGGGATGAATTTCCAGTTTAGTACAGCCACTGATACAGACCAAGCAGCTGAAGCTTTAAAATATTTAACATTAGAAGATCAGAGTACAAAGGTAAAGGAAGGGGCTGGAACAACGAGATGGTTGTTCCTGACAGTTCTGCAACTTTCACATTAGAAAGTAGAAGACCTTTATAACAAAAAATATCAAAACAACAGTAAGTATCAAGAAGAGTTAAATACTGCAGGGTAACCAAAGCTTTAACAATAACTGAAGTGAGGTAGAAGCATATTTAGTTACTTTGCGTACCTGAATAGCTCAACAGAGAATGCAGCAAAGGGGGTGAAGGTGAAGACAACCTCCTCCATCAAAAGCTACCATACAAGCTCTAGTTTGTAAACCAGGACTTGATACTTCACAGTGCCCTGGTGACTGCCTACCTCTAGATGAAGAAGGATCTTATTGAAGTGGAAAGGGAAGGGAACACTGTGAAAGTATACCCCATGCTGGAAAAACAGACATGGAAGGCAATGCTGGGAATAGGCATCATTGTTCCAAGATGCAGACATACAATCAGAGTTTAGATGTAAAAACAAAAAGCAGGAGAAATTATATTACATGACTCCTCATACTGCAGTACACTAATGCTGACGTACTGAACAATGATGAAGTTAATAGATCTGCTTGTGTAGTTTATCACAGTTGATGAAGGCAAGTATTAAATGAGATTGGTACAAACAACAGCAATGCAAAATTGCTGTGGTCTTGGCTGGTTAAAGACTTTATATGAGCCTTGAAAAATGCTAGTGGGATTTCACATGAACACAGACCATGGAAAACAACAGAAGAAGCAATACAGAAATTGCAAGAAATGGCTATGCTAATAGCAATCCATCATAGAGATGATCAAGGACTTTGCTGACCAGTGATGGCCCTGACAGACAAGATTCACTATTTCAATGCAAAATTAACTAATAAAATATGTTCCAAAATGACGCAAAGAAAAACAAATGGCTGCATTAGTGGAGAAGTAGTCAGCAGGTATGGATATAGTACAAGGCTTGATTCAGAAAGGAGCTCTAACAGATTATGATTTTTATCACAGACAGAATAAGTGTACATATGCTTTACAGGGACTGGTAACCAGAAAAGAAATGTTTTACGAACTGTTGCAGTGGGAAACACACAAGGATGAAATACATTAAATAGATAGCTGCATCAGAAATTTAAAGCAGAAAAGAAGAGGGGTAAGTTAGAATGTAATGAAGTAAAAGGAAAAAAGAAGACATGATAAGAAGCAGAATTATGGTGATGATAAATAGAACTATGAACTCTCCAATAAAGCACTAAGGCCAGGTAACAGTTTATATCCTGATTTGACAAAGAAGAAAGATGAGGGACAGATTCCAGAAGAAAACTAGAGAGAAGAAGGAAGGTCTCCTAAGTCAGAGACAGAGCAATTATATTGACTGATTCCATATGTGCCCCTGAAATCATTTGGAAACATTGCCAACAACAGGTAATGGCACATTTACACATGGTCACAAGGTAAAATTCACTGTAGGCAATGCAAAACTGCACTGAGATATATTGGTAGAAAATGATGGATATAGTGGTGCTAGACGTGCAATAGGTCAAAACTAGACTGTGAAAGCATTTGGGAATGGAGTCCCTGTGCTTGTTCTTGTACAAATAGCATCAGTCCCAGAACACATCTCAGGGCATATATTCTTCAAGGGAGGCTCATGGATCTCACATAGGCCCTTTTCAGTTTGGGGGTGAGCAAAACCTTGATTATCACTTTAAAAACTGTAAAAGACATAATACAAGGTCAGACAAAAGTGTAAACTGCTATACATCCCCCCTCTCTCTCTGACAATACAAATCATGAACAGTAAGCAATATCATAAGCTGGCTTGACCAGAAGGTCACCAAGAAATAACTGAGACAATTGCAGAAGTTTTACTTGTACAAATTTTGCAGTGTACTGTGAATCCATGCAACAGTACTGGATAGCCTGTATGGAAACAAGACGGTTCTCGGATGATGACTGTGGACTATCATGGACTGAGCTAGCACCACCACCGGCAGCCACTGAGCTGGACATTGTCTCAATCACTGATCAGTTTGTTGACAAAGCTAGGTAGTACAATGCTGTGTCTAACCTTGTCAATGTTCCTTCCTAATTCCAACAGCTTAAGGAATCTGGGAACAGTGTGAATTTAACTGGGGTTGTCAAGAACACATATTGCAGGTACTTCCACAAGAATATCTATACAACCCAGTATTTTGCCACAGAATGATTTTTTTTTACAGACATAGACAAAATTGACCAGGAAAGAGTGACTGTCTTTCAAAACATTGGACAATATCGTGCTGACCAACGATCAGAAAAATACTGAAGTTGGCATGATCTGATATAGTTCTTAGATGGTTTCAAAGCTTTCTATTAAACACACATGGTCCTGTGAAACAATTTCTATCCAGTCTAACCCAGTTATTGTAGCATTGGTAATATATAAATTCTGTCCAAGTTCCTGCTACTGCATTCCCATCTTCCATAGCAGAAATCTGTCCTCTTTTGTTATACATCCTCCCTAGTGCAAAAAAATGTTCCAGTCCCCAACCAAAAATAATATTCCCTCCTCAAAGTTTATTATTTCTTCCAAATTCTCATAAGTTCTATAACAGTAGTTTTTGGTTGAATATTACATCCTAGTATAACCCTTCTCCCTGCCAATAAACCCTTACAATTACAAAGCTATTATTAATGTCCACTTTCCTTCTCTATCACTATTGCAGCCCCTTCTCATAAGCAGCATTATTACTATCATTTTCCTTTGCCCCTGATATTCTGCTTAATTTCTGCAAGGAAATCCTTTGTCAACTTCAAATGCTCATTTCTGTCCTAATGTGTCTCTTGTAACAATGTTACTTATACCCTAACACTTCTTTTGTTTTCTGAGAAATTCAATGTTCTTTGATTTTTGTATATACCTGTCAGGCCATTTACAAAGAGTAGTCATGTTCACAACCTATTACACATTACAGTTCTTTTGAATGTATATATTCCACTCTGCACTTACACATTAATACTAATGTCTAGAAAGCTGATCTCTTATGTAGTTACTTCTTTTCATCACTATTTGAACCCATGTCACATTTTTTTCTAGACTTTTTGCTCCAATAAAAAAAACTCAAAACAGAAAAATACATTGATTTTCATCTCTATTTAACTTACAACAAACAGACAAAAACATGTACACTTTCCAAGAGAAGGTTTTCTCTCTAAAGAGGTGCAGTAACCTCAAACTGCCAAATGTTATCCACAAACTTTACCTATTCTAAAATTAAGGTTACCCATGCTAAAGCACATGTTAGAACCTACATTCCCACATACACGGATTGCTATCTGTTATTTCTATTCCACTCCAAGATGTGAAAAACATTGCATGCCTTCAGTGAATATTAACTTTTAGCCTTAAGAAAAAGTGCATTAGTTGCACTGGCTACCCTAAAAGAAAGGTTTGTCTTTTCGGATTTTTCCCAGTTAGGGGTCGCCACAGCGGAACTCCGGTCCGCTAATAATTGGCAGTAGATTTTTATGGTGCCGAGTTGCCAGTCCGACACCCAACCTTCAGTGAAGGCACACCCATTCACACATGTCTTTCGGAGGCCACTCGACTGCGGGGAGGACATGCAGACTCCACATAGAAGGCACTCCCCGCACACTAGCTGAGAATCGAACGGGAGAACCTCTTGCTGTGAGGCAACAAGCAACCGCTGTACCACCGCGGCTTTAAATTGTGCACTGTTATAGTAAATACATTAAAGTACTAAAGTTGCTGAGGAGGCAATTACTTGTATAACTTGTTTCCCAGTCTCAGACTTCAATTATTTTTCACTGACCTGCTTGTTGATATACCTTTAAGAGTGCTGATTACATTGTGCAGTGTACATTTCACTCAGAACACACTGTCCAGGCCTCTCATTATTAATTGCTAGCACTTGCAGATTCCTTGTCTCCAACTAAAAACATTTGCTAACTGAAAAAAATAACTAGTTACTTAAACTGCAGAATCCTATATAAACGCATTCTACGGACATCTCCAGGAATGCATGGATCATGCTAGCCCAAACAAAACCAAGACCCAATCATCCAAAGGCAGGCGTCCAGTCTGGTGGACCCCTGCTATAAATAAACTGTACAACAGAAGGAGGAAGCTACTACATGATAGAGCAAAATCCCTAATAGGGAAGGCATTTCTGATCAGTACTAGCACAAAATTACGATCCCTCATAAAATCCTCCAAGGCCAGCTTCGAGAGAAAAATTGCACAGGACACCAAAGACAATCATAAGGCTTTTTTCAGTTATGTTAGAAACCTGGGATGCAACTCCCAGACTTGTTCTGAGTTGATTCTAAATGACAAAAAATACACTGAACCCACAGACATCGCCAATATCCTGGCAGACAGGTTCAGTGCAAACTTCACCACCCCCTCCCCCCCCAAAAGAGCAAGTATCTATCCTGGCAGAGGGCTGCCTCCCAAACATCTCTGATGCTCAGGTGAAGGCTGCCCTCTCCAAAGCAAAAAACACTGCTTCCATGGGACCAGATGGCGTCCCAGGTTGCATCCTACATGAACTCCAAGAGAAACTAATCCCTCAAATAAAACAGCTATACAATCTCAGCCTCACTACAGGATATGTGCCCACAGAATGGCGTACAGCAACAGTGGTCCCACTCCACAAAGGTGGAGCCTCTACAGACCCTGGAAACTATCGCCCCATAAGCCTGACTAGCTTAGTCTGCAAGGCTATGGAGAGGATCATCATGGAGCTCATAAACAAAGACATTGGGGACCTACAGACACTAGATCCTACCCAGTTCGGCTTTGTCAAGGGCAGATCCTGCCTTTTGAACCTGGTTGACTTCTTTCAAACAGTCACCAAAGCCATAGATGAAGGGAAGGTAGTCCACACAGCCTACCTGGACCTTGCAAAGGCATTTGACACAATACCCCACTCGGGCATCATAGATAAGCTATCCAGCTTAAATATAAACCCCAAGGTATAAGATGGGTCACAAACTGGCTCAAAGACAGAACCCACAGAGTGAGAGTTGCTGGAGCCATGTCAGACTCGAAACCGGTCACAAGTGGCGTCCCACAGGGTTCTGTCCTGGGATCACTCTTGTTCGGTATATACTTTTCCGAGGTACAGGCAAACATGGGAGGACTATGGCTCACCAAGTTCGCAGATGACTGCAAACTGGGCGCCATAATCAACTCTCCAGCTGACACAAACATCCTTCAAAAAGGTCTCACAGAGACAGATAACTGGTGCCAGCACCATGGTTTCAAGCTAAATGCCAAAAAATGTATAGTCATACCCTTTGGCAAAAACAATGTGCCCACAAATTACCACATAGGCAGAAACCGATTAAGTACAGAGAAAGTTATTAGGGACCTGGGGACCCAAGTTGATAGCAATCTCTCCTTTGAAAACCACATTGCCAAAGTGGTTAGAAAGACCTTCTACATAGCCCACCTCATCACGAAGGGTTTCACATCTAGATCAAGAGAGGTAATAGTGCCCCTTTATTCATCCCTCATCGGTCCCATCATAGAATACAATGCCCCTTTTGGGATGTACTTTACCCGACACCTGCAGCAATTAGAGAGACCCCAAAAGTATCTCACCAAGAGGATCAAGGGTCTCAAACAGATGCCATATGCTGCTCGGTTAAAAAAACTCCAGCTCTACTCAGTTGCATACCGCCTACTTCGAGGCGATCTATGCCTGACATACAAAGCTATGTCAAATCCAGAATTAATGGACATGCTCCACCTCAGTAAATCTAAATCCCTTTGAGCCACACGCAAGAGGGACTTGAACCTCAGCACAGAAATAAATAGAACTTGCTGGAGGGACAGGTTCATAACCCAGAGGCTCCCTTCGCTCTGGAATAGAATTCCAGTTCATGTGAGGCAGAGCACCTCACTGAATCTCTTCAAGAAGAATCTCGATAGGTGGATGGGGGATCGTAGGTTTGTCCCAGGGATTACTCCTGTGTCACTATTAGACAGAGGCACAGTAAACTAAACCTTAAAAAGGGCACAGTATACTCAAATCAAGGGGTGGCGTAAGCCATACAGAATCGGGCTAGGCTTATAATTGCCCCAGGGCAGATAGCCTAGTATGAACCTATGAACCTAAATACCATTTTAATGCACAACTTGTTTTTAAGCATATAGGCTTGAAATGTTTCTATAGCTTTAACTAGAGTGAATTCTTATCTTTTGATTCAACAAATATTAGGACCAATATTCTTAGAAATCTCCCTTATCAGTCCAGGATCATAACATTTAATTGATTTTAACTTGTTTCTTTATAGCTTTTTTACCTTACTTCGATGAAAAGTACAACTAAGAAAAATACATTCTTACTTTAACATCTTTGGCATATAGATCAGTCAGTGATAAAACTTCCCCCACCTCACATTTAAAATATCAAATGCACGCTAAACAGAACTACTTTACAATAAGAGATGCAATTTAAATCATGACATTTTATACAAATATTAAGAACAAAACCTGTTTTACTTGCAGTTAGTCCTTCAGTTGTCATTCTAAACATTAACAACAGAGTGGGGGTTATACTTTATTGATCACCCACCAGTTTAACAGTAAACTAGCTTCCAGTCAGTCTCAACCACATTTTCTTGCAGAACCACATTTCACATGTCTAATCCTATATCTAATGGGTCTGATACTTTACAATTTTCATACCTACTCACAAATTTCACACTATTGATGGTCTTCCTTATCATCTTCAACTCCCAACACCAGTACCTGACTCAAGTCCAAGGTACTCTTGACTTTTCTAGCGTTTTTTTTTTTTTGGATTTTTTCCATGCCTAAGCACTTTCCTTTGGAACAATGTAAAATGTTTCACTGGCAAAGTCTCTCTATGAGCTTTGTTATTATCAGAAGAATGGGAAGCACAACACATTCGGCCTACAGGCTAACTCTTTGCTGTCCACACATTTTTTTCTTACTCCTTAGCATGTTCTGCACCGAAAAATGATCCTCCAGGAAAAATATTCTGAAGAGAGCTGGATATAGCAACTTGAATCTCATACGTGTTTTTTGACATTCTCTGATTGCTGGGATAAAGTTGCTTCTCTTTTGCCTGGTGAACACTGGATATACTTTTCCAGCTGTCTTCAGCCACAACCCTGCCATATCTTGGAACAAACTCCCCCTTGAAATTAGATCCCTCATGCACCCAAAAAATTCAAAACTGCCACCAGAAAATACCTACAAGCTCACTGGTCCTGCCACTGCACTCATCCTCCTTAACCTGTTTCCCTTGGCTACTTTCATCCCTATTCAACACCTCCCCTCCTACACACACACTCTTCTGACAAAAATCCCACTACCCCCTTTTTTATGAGCTTTTTTTATAAACTGTAATCTTTAGCTTACACTTTCTACCTCATTAGGAATTACTCTTCCTCTCATCCCTTCCTCCATTTTTCACCTCTATCAAATCTCCTAGCCAAGCTGTCAACAATATATTTTTTTACAAAGCTGCAGCCCTGTATATATGTACATATGTATTCCTTTTTGCTTCTCTATCTTCTATGTTTGTTTTACTCTGGTGTTTAACTATAACATCTCATTGCTTGAATACATTGCATTTAATAACAATGATTGTTTTCATCTTCAAAAATTCTTGTATTTCACTGTTGGAGCTTTTCTCCCCGGGTCTCCGCTGAAAATGAGCCAGTTAGCTCAGTCAGACGAACCAGGTCAACAAATGTAAAATAAAATAACCATTCTACTGTCCCAACTTTTTAATATTTTCCCTTCTGACAATTTTGTCAAGATCAATTCTTTCTGTTGGTATGAGTGCATCTTCACTATAATAAGTCAAGACTGCTTTCTCATGTAAAGACATTGAGCATACACATGTGCCATCTCCATTAATACATCTTGCTTTGGAAAAAAAATTCAGTTGTTTATTAGTATTTTCATAAAACTAATGCAGTCTATTCCTTCCAGTTTCTCTTTATGTACTCACCATAACGTTCGATGTATCTCGCCTCACATTCCTACCTGTGGGTTCGGAGCAGAATTTCGGCTCTGACTCGGCCGACTTTTCTAGCTCGAAGTCTCTTATTGGCTGGACTAAGCAGGTATCCCATGGTGCACTGCTCCATATCCCCAGATCTAGTTTGCTGCAAAAACTCATTCGTACCCCATGCATACACAACATCCAGGAAAAAGAATAAGCCAAGTAAGGGAACTCTGCAGATGAACACCCTAACCTCCAAATCCTCTAGGAAGGGGGAAAGTGGGAGGGTAAGTAAGAATGTGAGGCGAGATGGACTACATACATCGAACGTTATGGTGAGTACATAACTTCTTGATGTTATGTAGTCCTATCTCGCCTACATTCTTACCCGTGGGACAGCGTCCCTAGCACCTACATCCTGGGTGGCTCATAGGAAAATACTCCTGAGAACTGTGGAGCCAAAGGATGACCTGCCCCTAGAAACCACGTCCAATTTGTAATGAGAAACAAATGTGTGAGGAGAAGCCCAAGTAGTTGCAGCACATATATCATCCATTGACAATCTGGCCTGATAGGCTGTAGATGTAGAAACAGCCCAAGTAGAGTGAGCCTTGACCGGAAATGGCAGATCTTTTCCTCCTGCTTGGTAGACAAAAGAGATACAACTAGATATCCATCTGGATAGGGTGACCTTGGAGACCGGGGACCCCACTCTGTTTTCCGAAAAGGAAACAAAAAGCTGATCAGACTTCCAGAAATCTTTTGTCTGTGAACATCCAACTGATGAAATCTAAATTCTGCCTTGTTCGAAAAGTGAGGAAAGAACACAGGCAACTCAATGTTTTGATTAAGATTAGACATGGAAGCCACTTTAGGAAGGAACAAAGGGTTTGGTCTAAGAGAGACCCTGTCCTTATGGAAAATTAAGTATGGAGGTTTGAAGGAGAGGGCTTGAATTTCTGAAACTTGCCTTGCTGAAGTGATTGCTGTTAAGAAGGCTGTTTTCCAGGTCAAGAATTTCAATTCACAGGTAGCTGCAGGCTCGAAAGTTGGTAAAGTAAGGGCTTGTAGAACAAAATTGAGATCCCAGGGCATGATTGGTTCGGAAACCGGGGGACGGAGCAACACAGTACCCTTCAGGAAAGCCTTGCATAATCTATGAGCCATGAGACTAGGCTCATTAGCAACATGAAAATTAGAGATAGTTGCCAATTGAACTTTGATGGTAGCTGATGCGGAACCCTGATGGTAAGCATAGACAAAAACGCCAAGACTGAAGCAATTGGAGCTGTGTAAGGATCAATGCCTTGAGTATGCACCCAGATAGAAAACCTCTTCCATTTACTAGAATAAATCTTTCTAGTAGATGGTTTATGAGAGGATGATAATATATGAACCACTTCTGGCGAGAATTTATGAAGTCTAACTAATGATGGAAGTGGAGTAGCCAGGCTATCAACTGGAGGGTCATCAGGGAGGGGTGGAACTGTCCCAACATGTGTATCAGTAAGTCTGGTTGAGGTTCCAGAATCCAAGGAGTGTCCACAATGTATGGCTGAAGAAAGGGGAACCAGACTTGGCGAGGTCAATGTGGAGCAATCAGAATCATTCTGCTTCCCAAGGATTGCGCTTTCTGAATCACCTTAGACAGCAAAGGAAATGGAGGAAAAGCATAAAGCAGACCAGAGGGCCAATCGTAAACCAGAGCGTCCCTGGGTGACTCCCCCTGTGGGGGGATCAGCGTGAAGTAGCTGCTGCATTTTGCGTTGAGAGGGCTGGCAAAAAGGTCGCAGCAAGGCTGACCCCATCTGCTGAAGATTTGCTCTGCAACCAGGCGATTCAGGGACCACTTGTAAGGCATCAGAATAGCTTTGCTTAGCCTGTCCACAATCACGTTGGACTTCCCCGGAATGTGCGTTGCCACCAGAAACCATTGGGAAGTTACTGCCCGCTGCCACACTCGAATGGCCTCTCTGCACAGAGGGTAAGACCTGGTTCCCCCTTGCTTGTTTGGATACCACACTACTGACATGTTGTCCGAGTGTATTGCAATCGTTCCTAGAGGTAGAACACTCTGAAGTGCCTGCAACGCGAGTAGCACTGCTCTCATCTCTAAGACGTTTATATGCAAATGTATCTCATGCTCTTGCCACGTGCCTTGGACTGTCCTGCCAAGATAATGCCCCCCCACCCCATCTGGGAGGCATCCGTGGTCACCGTGGCAACCGGGATGGGTGGAACGAAGGGCTTTCCCCCATCCAAATCCAAATTGTTGGTGCAAAGCCACCAACCGAGTTCCTGCTTGCATCTGTCCGTGAGCAAAATGGGGTGAGAAAGTGGAAATCTTTGGAGAGACCACTGAACAAAGAGGAGCCATTGGAGAATTCTCATGTGCAATCTCGCTAGAGGGACCAACATGATTGTTGCTGCCATGGTCCATAGGAGTTGGAGAACCCATCTTGCCTTCGCTTTCCTCAGGTGCATCAGCATGTGTATCTGTTGTTGCAAGGCTCTGATCCTCTCCAGCGGTAAAAATGCTCACATTCGAATGGTGTCTAATTCTGCTCCTATAAAGGTGACATGCTGCGAGGGCAATAAAGCAGATTTTTCCCAATTTATTGTTATACCCAACTGGTGACAGCGTGATGGTAGCGTCCCTGGTATGAACTAGTTGATGCCTGGTGGGGGCAGTAAGGAGCCAGTCGTCCATATACAGAAACACTTGGAATCCCTGACGTCTCAAGTGAGCCGTCACCACCGCCATGCACTTGGTGAACACTCTGGGGGCTGTGGTGAAACCAAAGAGCAGGGCTCAAAACTGGAAATGACTGGCTCCCAGCCAGAAGCGTAGGTGACTCCTGGATGCCCTGTCCATTTTCACATGGTAGTAAGCATCCTTGAGGTCGATGGAGCACATCCATACCTCCTGTCCCAACAATGGGAGAATCGATTGTAGTGTGAACATATGGAACTTGGACTTCTGTACATAGTTGTTCAGTTGGCTGAGATGTAATATGGGTCTCAGGTCCCCTGTTCTTTTTGGCACCTAAAAGAATCTTGAGTAAGTCCCTAATCCGATTTGGTCTGAGGGGACACGCTGGATGGCTCCTTTTCCTAGCAGCTTTGAAATCTCTGAGGCTGCTTGATCCCTTTGACTGGGTGGAACATCTGGGATTTTTCTGAATGAAGGGGGGTCTGATGTGAATGGAATGAGCTAACCTCCGGAAATTATCCGTAATACCCAGCGGTCCTGGGTGATGCTTTCCCAGGCTTCCAGATATAACGAAATTCGACCCCTGACTGGCTCCGGATAAGCACAGCCGGGCACTCCCTTAGGAACGAGAGTAGGGAGAGCCACGAAAGGAATCGCGGTCTCCCGAATTGCGGGGGGCCCCCTCTGCCTCTAGGGTGGCGTCTCCCTGAATAACCTCCCCCTCCTCTGCCTCTGGGGGGGCCTCACCTTGTGTGGCAGGAAAAAAACTCTGATTTTTTTGAACCACATCCCCCCCCCTCCCGCTGGGCCTTGGGGTAAGGCCTAGAGGGAAGGGAAAAATGGACCCATATGGCAGACAGGGTTTTTCCCTCTTGCTCGCATCTGGTGAGGGTGTCTTTCACTTTGGTCCCAAACAAAGAAGAACTATCAAAGGGGGAGTCAGTGAAGGAAGACTTGAAGGCATCTGCAAAGTGACACAGGCGCAGCCAGGCTTGCCTTCTAAGGGCGACCCCTGAGCTTGCTGCCCTACTCACTCCCTCGGCTGCATATGAAATGAGCCGCATGGATGAGTTGACAATGGAATTGAGGGTAGAGACCTGGGCATTAACTGTCTGGGCCACCGCCTCAGGAACGTTACCTGCAAGAGTATCTCCTAACACTTTGAGGAGATCTCTCTGGACCCGAGTGAAGTGAGACAGGTAATTCAGCGACCGTAAGGTAAAGGTTGCTGATGAGAGGGTACGCCTCCCGTACCGGTCCATGGTCCTAGACTCCTTGTTAGGAGGATGGACGGAAGAAGAGGACTCTGCTACTTCCTTCTGAGTGGCTGCCGCCACCACCATGGCATCAACAGGGACTCCTTTAGACAGAAACTCTTTGCCCTGGGGGGCAGAATGAAACTTGTTGGGACGCCTGGGCACAGGCTTCACGGAATCAGGGTTTTCCCACACTCTTCGATATATCAGATCAAGGAGCTCGTCGAAGGGTGGGAACACCAAGGAGGAGGAGGGCTGAGCACCAAAAGCCTTAAGAAATACTGACTCCTCCTCGGAAGGGGCTTTGGACGACCAGTCACCTCTTTGTTTCAGTATCTCCAGGATGTCAGAGAAGGAAACACCATCAGAGGATGACTTAGGGGACCCTTCCGAGGTCAGTATCAGTGGTGAGAGACTCATCCTGTGAGTCTATGTGCTTCCTCTTGCACATTTTCTTTCTAGGGGGCTCCTCGGGCACAAACTCTGAGCAGCCCTCAGAAACTTGGGGACCACTCGTGGGGGTATCCCTAGGCCCTGGTGCTCCGCTGTCCATGGATAGTTGGTGATCAGAGGCTCTCACCGGAGTGGTGGGGGACAGAGTGACTGACCCGCCTGATGTAGCTGATGATCTGCCAGCGTGGTCCACATAGCCTCGAAAGCAGGTCCCCCCGAATCCGAGGAGCAACCAGCCTTCAAAGCCATGACAGGGGTCGGAGTTCCCCGAGCCGAAGCACCGAGAGGAAGACTCGGAACGGAAATAAGGCCAGAGATGTCCCCCTCGGGCCCGACCAAAAAATCCCAAGTCCCAAACCCCGAGGATGGAGCCGATGGGGTCGGAGCCAATGTCGATACTGATGGAGGCAAAGGGACCATCGGAGCCAACATAGAAACATCACACGGCGCGGGACACTCTGGCACTGAAGATAGAGATGTGATTGGAGGAAGGATCGAAGACCGAGTCGGGGCAGGCTCTGGAGCCGAAAATAATTTTGTCAAAACCGGTGACTGTACGACTCTGGACCACCCTATCAACATCCACATCCAAAAGGGTCCTGGAGGATTTGGAGGACAGGGAGGGAGATCGAGATCTCCTCTCAGGAGAGACTGGTCTGAGACTGGGCGATCGGCTCTGAAGAGGTTCCAATATAATAGGAGCCGACGCCAGTTCCTTCAACACCAACACTTCCTGCAGCCCCGAGGACAGTGGAGCCGAGGAGATCGATGCAATTTTAGTAACTTTCTCCGGAGGCTCCGATGAAGCTGACTGAGTCGGAGATCTCTTTTTTGGCTTGGATGATTTAGACTTAGCACTGGGAGAAGAATCTACGGCCTCTTCGAAAGAGGGTTTCAAGAGTCCCTTTATGATCAGCTTATTCTTTCTCTCTTGGAGAATTCTGGGACCGAACGCATGGCAAAAGCTGCAGGACTCCTGCAGATGAATGGCTCCCAGGCAATAGACACAAACAGAATGCCCATCGGTGATGGACATTTTGTACCCACATTTTGAGTACTTTTTGAAACCGGAAGGTTTCTGCTCTTTGGAATCTTTAGACATATTCACAAAAAACACCAACAATGCAACGTAAGAGAAAGTCTGACAGGAAACTTACAGCACTCACCACAAAAAATGTGGGAAACAGTTAAAGTTGAAAAAGTACACACTCTCTAAGAGACACACTGAGACCAACTATGTCAACAAACCTCTAACTAAGAAGGTCAAAGACTGCAAGGGCTGAGAACAGAAAATCAAACCTCTGATTTAAATGGTTTGACAAACAGGATGAAAGGACTAGGTCCTCTAACTGAAACGGGCCTAGCCCGAGGGAATAGTTATCGAGATACCACAAAACCAACACACTACCACAAGGCTAAACACTAAAGACAATAGCTATGAAAATAGCTTTTTGCTTCAGAGCAATAAACTTTCTTAAGAAAAAAGGTACTTAGCCACAGCCAAGTGTGAGACCACGTCCGAGCTACACGAGCAGCAAATGAAATCTGGGATATGGAGCAGTGCACCATGGGATACCTGCTTAGCCCAGCCAATAAGAGACTTCGAGCTAGAAAAGTTGGCAGAATCTGAGCCGATATTTGGCTCCGAACCCACGGGTAGTAATGTAGGCGGGATAGGACTACATAACATCCTCAGGTTTTGTCTGCATGCTCTGTCGTATAACTCTAATACTTTTAAACAACTCTTCATAAGAAGCCTTATATGTTCAGTCAGTCTTTTAATTTTTTTTAATTTAAAGCTGCTTTTATTTATTTTTTTTGTATTTTGTCTAGCTTTTTGCCATTTGACTTTGTATATTCCTTCAATATTTCACTGATTTTAAACTTACCTGAGAGTAGGTTTTTTTTTTGCTAAATTATTAGAATCCAAAGAGACTCGACCAGCAGAGCTTTTTATTCCCCCTTTCTGGTTGCTTTCCTCTTTCTCCAAATGTCTTCTTCTCTGTCTTCCAGGCAGTGCAATTACTATCTAGTAATAGAGTTTTACTCAAACTGATAATTTTTACTGGCTTTAACAATTTTCACCCTGGGAGGCTATAATATTTGTTGATCACTGTGCAGCTATCTTGGAAGTCCCCTAAGCACTAGATATATTGATACTGCTATGAGCCTTAGTGCTCCGCTGCAATGTCTGACTGGAAAATATGCCTACTGAAGAAGTACAGACACAATATGCTGAATTGAAGAGATTCTCTCTTGGTGAAGAGACTTCCTCAATGGCTGCACATTGCGTAACAGTTTAATTCTAGCTCTCCCAGTGTGAAAACAGAAACTCAGCAGAGAAAGCCAGTGGACCTAGATTTCTGTGTAGATTTCAGTAGCTGGCTAGCAAAAGCACTGCCTGGATGCCACGAAAAAGAAATACAGTGACGTGAAGGAAATCCAGCTACAAAAGGCAACAAAAAACACTGACTGGGAAAAGTACTGTAGCTGTTCAGCAAAAAGCAGTGCAAGCTCCAGACATGACTTCCTGTAACCTAGAGGAAAATAAAAAGCAACTGCACACAAACCTGACTAAAATAAATGAAGACCTGGCATGAGAAGAGGTGATGTGAATAATTATCTAGAGAACTTGGAGGTGAAATGGATAATAGCATTACAAGCCCATAGAAATCCAGGGCTAAATACCAGTGTTCCTTTACAGCCAGCATTAATTAAAAACGCTGAATTTGATTTGTTAATTAATAGTAACATGTGGTTTTAACTTTTATATATAGTTTGTCTTTTAAATTGTAATTTTATTTGGATCTGAGGAAGCGGTAACCCTGTGAAAGTGCTCATCCTTTTACAATAAAAACTGCTAGAAATCAGTTTTGGAAGAAAAACACTATTTGTTTCTGCTCAGCTTTGTTGGTATGCTCACATTTTACTTTTATTTTGAACTTCACTGTGTGTGTGAGCTACCTTTGGCAGGAGTGTGTGCTTTTTCTTCTACGTGTTACTATTTGTTTAGCACCACACTGCACATGGCTGAACTCATGAATCTTAAAGATACCAGTTCAAATGCTAAAGCATCTAGAGGAGTAGTACCTATACAGGATGGACTGGACAAATACATTAAATATGTCCGCAATCAACCTAATCCTCTTTTGTGTCTGAATCTGAAAGCACCAGATGAGAGTGTTTTAGAGCAAATACAAGGTTTATCTAATTTTTAAGCCTCTTAAAACAATTTGAGAGTCTTATGTATAAGCTTAAGAAGTATGAATGGCAGAGGTTCCATTTGGAAGCCTGCCTTGAAAATAAATTCATATAGAGAGGTTTAAGAATAGTTAAAATGCCTACACAGGGCAATACCGAACCTGAGCTACTTTCACAATGGCAGAAACTCCATCTAGAATTGAGTTTCAGTTATTTGAGGCTATTGGTGGACTATTGTATGCCGACAGAAATGTCAAACTGCTGTACCCAGAAATAGGTTTCTCTGGAGAAACAAAATACATTTTTGATGAAGTACATGCTAAGGGACAAATAGAAAAGTTTGTCCAACAAAAAGATTCTGCTTCTTGTTCTTTTGGTAATAAAGACCACAAAGAGATTGTGCCAGTGAAACATTTTCCAGTGTTTCAATGGAAAATGCTTGAGAGAGGGGGAAAAAAGACAAACGTTGACTAGAAGAATTGAGAGTACTTTGTAAATGAAGCAGATAGGGTCTGGGAGATTGAGATGAACAAGAATAGAACAAGAAAATCTGGAAATATTAGACTATCTTGGACTTTGTTAAACTTGTAGGGGACTCTAAAGTACATGCCCTACTTCATATCATAAATATTTGGAGAATAAAATCAGTAACTTGGAAACTAACAAATGTGGGATTACAAAGCAATATTTATATTTATAAACATGACAGAACAAGAAAATCTGGAAATACTGGACTTTTTTTTTGGACTTTGTTAAACTTGTAGAGGGCTCTAAAGCACATGCCCTACTTCATATGTCATTAATGTTTGGAAAAATATTCAGGACAGGGGAAGAGGAGGGAGAAAGTTAACTAAGTAAAACATGTTTTTCTTAATAGTACTATTTCAATGATGCATGATTTTCTTTGCATGTTATAAAGTGCTGCTCGTTTCTCTCTCCAACATAGAACACAAGCAGGTGGGGGTAGTTCATTTAGATGCTTTAATACACAGAAACACATCAGGATGGAGAACAGCATCATAAAATACGAAGTTAACAGACAGACCTTACAGACATACATGCTTACATCTCAACAGCTAACTACAAAATGGCAGTCAGACTTGCACATGCTCAGTATTTATACATTTGTACAAGCCCTTGGATAGCTTCTTAAAGGTACATACATATACACACACACACACACACACTGATCTACATCCTCCCTCTTAAAAATATTCCCCTTTGTAAAAACAACACCAGAGTTAGACATGCATTATTATAGAAATTCAAAACAAAACACAGTGTTCATGTTCAAGTTGCTTCGTATCTGTTACATGGTTTAGGCATGCGACCATATCTCGAAATTGAACAGTTTGGACCAAATTTAGCAACATGGACAGTCTTTTGTGAACAACTCATATCAGGGACTTCTGGATTCGTCACAGGAACAGGAATGTCCTCTGGAATTGGAACACTGGGCAACTCACTCTGAGATAAAGAGTCTTTCTCACAGGCTATATGCTGTGGTATAGGCTCAGACACTGGTCTTAAATAAATATTTCTGATTTTGCCTAAAGACTGCTCCTTGTGATTCCACAATGTACAATCTCAGCTCTAGGCAAATGCTCTTCACGACACAAACCTAATCATAACCTCTGGACGCTTGCATCCTTACCACTTCTCCTTCTCATAATGGACTGAGCGGTTTGCTGATCTTAGGATTTCTGGGTTAAACAATTCTTCAACAGATTGGTTTTACCCGACCTGTTGTTCTTGACACATGGAACCAACAAATGACTACTGATTGGTAATGTGGTTCTGGTTTGTCTCAACAGAAGTCTCTGAGCATGTGAACCAAGATGTTTATCACAAGGAATATTTCTGAGATTCAAGAAAATATGATTATTATCTCATTTTGACTTCTCTAGTAACTGTTTTGCTCTTTGAACTGCAAGTTCTGTCAAATCATTTGACTGTGGGTAATCAGGGCAACTTGTGACATGAGTAAAGTCCCATTCCTCAGCAAATCTTTTGAACTATTGGCTTGTAAACTGCATGCCATTGTCAGAAATAACTTTGTGTGGACTACCATGTACTGCAAAGCGATGCTTCATTAGTAATGATTGTACTGGATGCTAGATTAGGAAGTAAGTCAATCTCAAACCAACTGGAGTAAGAGATTATCTACTAACACCAAATAATGTTGATCATTCCACTTGAAGATGATGGTGGCTACTGTCGACCAAGCTAGTCCCAGAATTTGGTTTCACTGAAGTGGTTCTTTCTGTTGATGTGGCTTAGTACTATTACACACTGAACAGAATAAAAGTGCTCTCTCAATGTCTTGTGACATAGAAGGCCAAAATACTCTCTCTCGCCCTTCTTTTGGTAGAGTCCATGCCTGGGTGACCACAATGGAAGATAGTAATGTACTCTGGTTACAAGGACTTTGGAACAATTACTTTTGGACCTTTCATAATGATACCTCTGTCAGACAAAATCTCATCTCTGTATGGAAAATAAGGTTGCTCTTCTTGAGGTAAATTAGATTGCTTTGACGGCCATCCTTGATTGATAAAGTGGTTAAACCTCTGTAAACCTGGATCTGTGGTTGTGTGATCGCTCAGCTTATCAAGATGTGTAGAAGACATATTTCTCACTTCCATGGCTTCAAAATCAAGGTTCTCATTTTCATGCTGTATTGTGGTGTTTCTGGGCAATCTGGATAATGTATCAGCAAGATAAAGAAGTTTGCCTTTCTTATAGACAAGATTGAATTTATACTTTTGCAATCTTAGCATTATGGCTGAAGCTGAATGCATAGGCTTTCTCAAGATAATGACTAATGGTTGCTGGTCTGTTTTGATCTGGGTAGGTCTACCATAAACATAATCATGGAACTTCGAACATGAAAACACAATTGCCAAAAGATCTTTCTCAATCTGGGCATACTGCATTTCAGTTTGGGTAAGAGTTCTCAATGCATAGGCAACAGGCTGATCCTCTTGTAGAATGACTGTACCAAGACCAAATTTCAAAGCATCACAGGAAAGTGTAACTGATTTATGATCACCATAATATCAGAGTTGGTGGACTAACAATTCTCTATTTCAGAACATCAAATGCTCTTTCATGTTGCTCTAACCAAGACCAGGATACATCTTTACGGGTCAGCTCTCTAAGCAGTGTGAAAAGTTGGCTTAAGTCTGGAATGAACTTGCCTAGGTAGGTGACCATGCCAAGAAAACGTTGTAGGGCTTGAACATTGTCTGGAGCTGGCATCTCGAGAATGGCCGTTTGCTTTGAAGGGTTTGGTTGTAGGCCTGTACTAGTAAATAAATTATCAACACAAGTAACTTCTTGTAGCCCAACTTTGCATTTCTGTGGCTTGAGCTTAAGATTCACTTGACATACCCTTTCTAGAACTTTTCTGATGTTTCTGTAATGCTCAGCTTCACCATAACCTCCTACTAGTTTGTCGTCAACTATAATAGCACAAAGATAACCAGAAAAAATTTGCTCTACTGCACGTTGAAAGACTTCACTTGCAGAATTTATCCCAAATGACATTCTCAAAAATTTGTACCTGACATACGGAGTAGTGAAAGTAATGAGCAATGATGATTTCTTGTCAAGCTGAATTTGCCAAAATGAACTCTTTGCATTTAAGATAGAAGAAACAGTGGCATTTGGCATTAAGACTGCGACTTCAACTGTGCCCATAGAATGATGTGGTCTTTTTAGTGCCTCGTTCAAATCTCATGGATCAATACAGTGTTAGATTTCATCTGAGCTTTTCTTATGAGCTACCACCATGGAAGATACCCATTCAGTTGTAGTTTCAACTGGACAAATCACACCTTGTTGCATCATTTTATCTAACTCAGCTTTGACTCTGTCCTGCTGGCCTGTTAACTGGACTGACCTCTGGGTCTAACGTCATGGAGTACATGACTGGAAGTTTGCCTAGTTCGTCCTCAAAAAGATCAGCATAGGTGGAAAAAATGTCCTGGGTGAAATTATAGTAGTGGTATTTTAAGATAACATGGTGGACTTCCTTATTAAATGAAAGCAGTCCCATTTTCAAACTGTCTCCAAGCCCAAATAATGACTGGACGTGCCTCTTGACCACATAAAAAAACAAGTCACAGCTTCTTCCAGCAGAGTAGCATGAAAGCACTACCGAGCCTTTGGTTTGAATTTCTTTACCTCCATAAGTGACAAGCTTTGTACACCTTGCCAAATCAAGCCTTTCACCATGACACACACACACTAGCAAATGTTTCTGCTAACATAACATTGCACTTGGAACCTGTGCCAACTTTGAGCTCTGTGAGTTTGCCATTTATCCAAACAGTACAAAATACTTCAATTTTGCCCTTAAATCTACTGCATTAACTGTTTCATGAAGCACTGAAACACCATCAACAAAGACCAGGGTTGCAGCTCTCTAATTGATCCAACTCATTTCTTAAAATGTTCCCTTTTAATAAAGAGATGTGGGCCTTTTGATTTACAAAACCTTTTGAAATTATTCCATTTATTGCATTTGTGGCATTGTTGACCAAAACCTAAACATTTTTCTGTTTTAGATTCATAACTTCCATCAAAATTACAACAGTTGGCAATGAAACTAGGTTGGGGCCCATGATTTCAATTTGCTGACTCACTCTTATGCTCACTGAGACTGCAAACTCTGGAATTTGCTGAAAAGCTCTGGGGTTTACCAGTGAGTGCTGCAAGAGCTACAGTTGCTGCCATAGGCATAGCCTGTTTCTTTTAACCACGTGCTGCTCACTATCAACATGAGCTTTATCATTATATCTTCTAGAATTGTTCTCATTTGTAAGCATATCTGTACGCTTTTCTGTGAGCTTGTATATCTGAGAAATCTCAATGGCCTTATTCAAAGTTAAATCATTCTCACAAACTAAAATCTTTCTCACAGCATCATCTTTAATGCCATACACAAGTCTGTCCTTTATCAACTCATCCCTTAAATCACCAAATCTGCATGTTTCAGCCTTGTTTCTCAGGTCACTTATATATGCTGCACAAGTTTCACCAGACTTTTGATCACTTGTGTAAAATAAGTGCCTTTCAATTGTAACATTTGTCTGGTGGTTACACATTTCTTTAAACTTAAGTTTTAAGCACTCCGTGTCCTCCCTTGACTCAGCTGGTGCAACAATATGACAGTTTCCCCCCTCTCCTGTATAGACAGCAGGTGTACACACAAATGAATGTTCCCTTTCTAAGGCTTCTGACCCAGCAAAATTAAGCAGAATAAATGGCTTTGTATGGTCATCTTTATCAGAAAGCGCAGTCTGTATGAAAATGTCGTAATCTTGCTCAAATGCTCTCCAGCAATATTACTGCCGAACACAAGTGCACTAGGTTTTCAAAATCCATCTGCCATGCTCACAAAGTATGCTCAAACACACTGAAAATATGGCCCTTGTAATTATGTATGAACAGACTGTGCTGTGGAGCTTGTAGTAACATTCAAATGCACAATAAACTCTTCAAAATACTGTGCTTTGCGAAATATGCTCTGTAATGGCTGTACGTTTGCAAAATAGCTCTACTGTAACACTGGACAAACATGAGAACACTTTATACACTTCTGATAACTCTAATATCTTTGCTAAATATGAAGAATACATGCTTTGCAAAAATGCGGTCATTTCCCTTTATTTTATTTGTTTTATGCAATTTGGACTTCATTTCAAAATTTTCCCTAGTAATTTGAATATTTTTATAAATATCATATATCAGTTTATGCGAATATCATTTAGAACACTTTGTATGCCTCATTTCATATTTTGTGAAAAGAAACCATGCTGAATAAGTTTTAATATCTAAAATTAGTTTCTGACCCGTTTTGCAAAGTATGCACATTTTAGGGATGATTCACTGTTGTATATTCCACCAGTTCTAAGCAAGTGCCTTAAGTCGTTTTTGCCATGCTGCCTCTAATGTCATGCCCTTTAGATATGCCGCTTCTGACACCATGTCGCTCATCTCTCTCTCTCTCCCCAACATAGAAGAAAAGCAGGTGGGATATTTAGTTTAGATGCTTTAAAACACAGAAATCAGGATGGATAGCAACATCATAAAATATGAACAGACTAGTTAACAGACAGACCTTATATGCATGCATACATGCTTACACCTCAACAACTAACTACAAAATGGCAGTCAGACTTGCATGCGCTCAGTATTTATACACTTGTGCAAGCCCTTGGATAGCTTCATAAAGGTACACAGACACAAACTGATCTATATAAAGTAAATTTTTTTCAGTTATTTTTAAGTGTAATAGGGATACTAATGCTCCTGTTTTTTCTTTTTTTTTCTTTCTCCCATCTTCTCTCTTTCTCTTTGTTCGATTCTAAGAAATGTAGGCACTGCAATGTAAAAAAAAAAATCTGGTTAAAAGAGCATAACAACAGAAGAATTAGTGCGCTTTTTCTCATTCTTGCACAGGGGAATAACCGGGTTAAGGTCATTAGCTTACTCTAGGAACAAGTTTTAAGAGAAAGCAAGCAAATGAAATAGAATATTAAATATTATAAGGTTTTTTTTCTAGTAAACAGTTCTGTATCTGGTTCTCATGTTCCTAGCAGACAATCTGATAAAGAGAAATGGCTTAGAGAAAATGCTTTCAAAAGCATTCCAAGTGTTTTCTAAGCAGAGAAAGCTATACAAATAAGATAAAACCAGATGGCACTTAACAGAACCACAGGCTATACCATGCATCTTAGCATGGATAACATTTCTTTTAGGTTAACTCAAGTCTGTCTCTGTGTGGCTGCAGTGCATAATAAGAAGTTATGTACCTACCATAACGTTCCATGTTAGTTGTCTTCTTCTCGCCTTCTTTCTTGCTGGATGGGTTCGGAGCCGATCCTCGGCTCAGACTCGGCCAATACTAAAGCTCGAGAGCTAATTCCACTGGCTCGTGGCTCCCCTATATCCCACAATGCTAGGCGGTAACTACTCAGATCTCGTTTGATAGCTATACCAAGCAATCCTAGTCTCCATAGAATGGAGTAGGGAAACCCACCTCAAAACAATCTGTGAAAAGGTATCGCAAACCTCAGAAAGGATAAAAGAGGTGGAAGAACGTGTGGGCATGAAGACTTCCAGAGGAAGAACACAAACTAAATTCCTGTCGGTCTGTCCAGGCTTGGGGGAAGGAGGGTGGGGCCTTAAGAAAGAAGGCGAGAAGAAGACAACTAACATGGAACGTTATGGTAGGTACATAACTTCTTAACGTTAAGTTGTCAATCTCGCCTTCATTCTTGCTGGATGGGACCACGTCCCTAGCACCTTATCCCAGGTGGCCTATCGGAACAGACTCTTGAGAACAGTGGAACCAAAATCGGCACGGTTTCTGGAAACCATGTCCAATTTGTAATGTGAAATGAATGTATGAGGAGAAGCCCAGGTGGCTGCTGCACAAATGGAATCTATTGGCAGCCTATCCTGAAAAGCTACAGATGTAGCTAATGCCCTAGTTGAATGAGCTCTAGGTCTTGAGGGTAGTTTTTGATGTCTGATCTCATAGATGAAGGTAATTGTAGAGGTGAGCCATCTAGAGAGAGATACTTTCATAACTGGAAGGCCCAATTTCCCTTCCGCATATGACAGAAACAATTGATTAGATTTCCTGAATTGTTTAGTCATGTCTAGGTAATATCTAAGTTGGCGATGAACATCCAAAAAATGTAGCTTTTGTTCCAACCTGTTTGAATAGTTAGGGAAAAAAACGGGGAGATCAATAATTTGGTTTAGGTTTGTTTGAGAGGCAACTTTAGGCAAAAAGGATGGATTAGTATGGAGGGATACCCTATCTTTGTGAAAAACTAAGTAAGGAGGACGACTGCACAGAGCATGGAGTTCAGATACCCTTCTCGCTGAAGTTATAGCTACCAGAAAAAGTG
The DNA here is from genome assembly GCF_019279795.1 of Protopterus annectens. Taxonomy (NCBI): domain Eukaryota; kingdom Metazoa; phylum Chordata; order Ceratodontiformes; family Protopteridae; genus Protopterus; species Protopterus annectens. The sequence goes on along the minus strand of NC_056730.1, from coordinate 582,462,814 downwards.
TCTTCCAAGAAAGCAACTTCAGAGAACATGAAGCCGCCGATTTGAAGGGGGGAAGAATTATGGATGCCAGAACCAAGTTCAAATCCCATTGAGGCGGGGGTTCTTTGATTGGAGGTTTGAGAAGAAATACGCCCCTTAAAAAGGCTTTACAGAGTTTGTGAGCCATGATGCTAGACTCTGAAACACCAACATGAAAATTTGATATGGCAGCCAATTGAACTCTAATGGTAGATGCAGAAGATCCTAAATGAAAGAGTTCTGCTAGAAAGTCTAGAATAGACTGGATAGGAGCAGTAAAGGGATCTATGTTTTTTGATGTTGCCCAAAAAGAGAAGTGTTTCCATTTGCTGCTATAAATCTTCCAGGTAGAAGATTTATGAGAGGGTATCAAGATATCTCGGACCGAGGGAGATATTGAGGGAACCCTGGCTAAGGTTGGAATCGGAGAAACCACACTGTGAGGTTTAGAGAAGGTAGAGAATGGTGCAGCTGACCTGATTGGTGGGTTATCAGATCTGGTACTGGGTCCAGATGCCAAGGCTGCTCCAAAAGGTAACGATGAAGAAAGGGAAACCATATCTGTCGAGGCCAGTAAGGGGCAATGAGGATCATTGTCACTCTCAAGGCGATTGTTTTCTGAATTAGTTGAGATATCAGAGGAAAGGGGGGAAAGGCATATAGAAGTCCCCGGGGCCAATCGTGGACTAGAGCGTCTCTGTTGGGATGGTCTGGTAACGGGAAGAGAGTGAAGAAGTCGTGACACTTGCTTTTTTGGGGAGTAGCAAAAAGATCGCAGCAAGGCTGGCCCCATCTTAGGAATACTTCTTCTAGAACTGATTTCTTTAGAGACCACTCGTGGGGCATGAGAATTGCTCTGCTCAATTTGTATGCAATAACGTTGGATTTCCCGGGAATGTGCGTTGCTATCAGAAAACGCTGAGAAGAGATCGCCCATTGCCAAAGTCTGAGTGCCTCTCAACATAAAGGGCATGATCTGGTTCCGCCTTGTTTGTTGATGTACCACACTACGGACATGTTATCCGTTTGAATTGCAATAGTCCCAGTGGGAAGAGAGTCGTGAAGGGCCTGCAACGCTAAAAGCACTGCTCTCATCTCTAAGACGTTTATGTGCAAGTGGCACTCGAAAGGTTGCCACGTGCCTTGGACTGTCCTGCCCTGATAATGCCCCCCCCCACCCAATCAGGGAGGCATCTGTTGTCAACGTGGTGACTGGGGGGGGGGGGAGTGAAGGGACTTCCTCGGAGAAGTTGAGGTGATGTGATCCACCAAGACAGTTGATTCTTGCATGATTGAGTTATCAATATGGTATGGGACATTGGGAGCTGTTGAAAGGACCATTGAGTAAACAGCATCCACTGGAGAATCCTCATGTGAAAGCGAGCTAAGGGGAGAAGGGGAATAGCTGCTGCCATGAGTCCTAACACCTTCAAAACTAGTCTGGCTTTGACTTTGTTGCATTGTAAGAGAATGGAAACTTGGTTCCGAATGCCTGACACTCTCTGCTCTGTGAGTCTGGCTGAAAGATTGAGTGTGTCTAAGGTGGCGCCTATAAAGGTAATAGATTGACAAGGCGACAAGGCAGATTTTTCGAAATTTATCGAAATGCCTAGAGCTTGGCAAGATTGGATGGTGAAGTCCCTGGATAGAAGAAGCTGATGTCTGGTGGTGGCGGTAAGGAGCCAATTGTCTAAATATGGAAACACCTGGAATCCTTGACGTCTCAAGTGAGCCGCGACCACTGCCATGCATTTGGTAAACACACGGGGGGCTGGAGTGAGACCAAAGGGCAAGGCCCTGAACTGGTAGTGACTGGCTCCCAGCCTGAAGCGGAGATATCTCCTGGAGCGTCTGTTCATCTTGATGTGGTAGTACGCGTCCTGAAGATCTATCGAGCACATCCAATTGTCCTGACCCAAGAAGGGTAGAATGGACTGTAGCGTGACCATCCGGAATTTTGTTTTCTTAACATATTTGTTTAAGTAGCTGAGATCCAGTATGGGTCTCCAGTCCCCTGTTTTTTGTGGTACCAAAAAGAATTTGGAGTAGATTCCGGATCCTTGCTGGTCTGCTGGGACTGACTGGATAGCTCTTTTTGATAGCAGCTTTGAAATTTCTAATGCTGCTTGTTCCCTTAGACTGGGTGGAACGTCTGGAAGGGATCTTTTGGGTTGGGATGGGATGTGAACAAAGGGAATTTTGTAACCCTCGGATATGATCGACTGTACCCATTTGTCTTGAGTAAGGGAAAGCCAGGCTTTTGGGTACAGGGATAACCTTCCCCCGACTGCCTCCGAAGGTGGACAGCCGGGCAGCCCCTCAGGGATGCTGAAAGGGTTTGTCAAAGAACATTTCTCTGCTACCCTGGTTTTGTGGACCTCCTCTGCCTCTAGGGCGGTGTCTATTATTATTCCCCCCTCTGCCTCTAGAGGGGAATCGGCCTTGTGCGTCAGATGATACTCCCTGGGATTGTTTGCGGAACCACATCTTTCCTCCCCTCTGACCTTTGGGATAGGGTCTAGAAGGGATAGAAAAATGGACTCCTACGGCAGAGAGAGTCTTACCTTCTACCTCGCACCTGGTCAATGTATCCTTCACCTGTGGACCAAACAAGGATGATCCATCAAAGGGAGAATTGGTGAAGGATGCCTTGAAAGGGTCTGCAAAGTTACATAGCCGCATCCAGGCGTGACGTCGTAAGGCAACACCTGTGCCTGCGGCTCTACTCGCACCATCTGCAGCATATGAGACCAGCCGCATGGAGGAGTTAACGATGGAATTCAGGGTTGCCAACTGGGAGTTCATTGCGTCTTTGAACCCCTCAGCTGTAGGATCCTTTATCAGTTCACCCATATCCTTGAGTAAATCTCTCTGGAGACGAGTGAAGTGGCATAAGTAATTCAGCGAACGCATTGAAAAGGTCGCTGATGAGAACATCCGCTTGCCGTACCTGTCCATGGTCCTAGAGTCCTTATTAGGAGGATGGACAGGAACTGAAGGATCAGCTAACTCCTTCTTAGTGGCCGCAGCCACCACCATGGCATCAACAGGGACACCTTTGGATAAAAAATCTTTATCTCTAGGGGCAGTAATAAATTTAGATGGCCTCCTCGGGGTGGGTTCCACTGAATCAGGAGCCGTCCAAGCCTTCCTTGCCACCACTTCCATAAGAGGGTCAAAGGGAGGGGACACCCAGGAGGTAGAAGGGCGAGAGCCAAACGCCTCAAGATACACCAACTCATCCTCCAAAGGGTTAAGGGCTGGCCAGTTCCCCCTCTGTTTCAGGATCTCAAGGATGTCAGCAAAGGAGACATCCTCAGAGAGGGAACGAGGGGAACCTTCGGATTCCTCTAAGTCAGTGTCAGAGGTGATAGACTCAGGGGAGTCAATGTGCTTCCTCTTGCACTGCCTCTTCCTTGGGGGATCTCCTAGCAGGTCAGGAGAGGCTTCGGAAGAGGAGGAAATTCCCAATGGGGAAACTTGAGGAGTTGGCTCTCTGCGGTCTAAAACAAGGGGGTGAGTAGAAATCACCGCAGGCACTGTAGATGGGGGGGCTGAAGGAGCAGACTGTGGGGCAGAACCTGGTTCTAGCACACTCCGCATGACCTCGAAGGCACCCCTGTCAGGCAAGGCCAGAGGCCCCCGCTCCGAAGAGACAAGGACCTCTCCTGGCACCGACATGGATGGTTCCGAAGCCGATGTCAGAGCCGAACTCACCAGCGCCAAAGCCCCGAGAGGGAGAGCGGGGTCGGACAAGGGTCCGATGTCACTCGCCCCCTCGGAGCCGACGAAGGAAGCTCAGTGCCGAGATCCCTCCAAGGAGGAGATCGGAGCCGACGACGGAGCCGAAAGGGAAGGTATCAGATCCGACGCACCGACAGTTATGGCTCCGACAAGCCCTGGCTCCGAACTCAAAGGAGTCGGAGGAGGAATGTATTGGGGAACGGAAATAGCCACTGACTGGTGAGTCGGGCTATGCAGCATTTGGGCCAGTGCCTCGGACTTGAGAAGTCTACTCACTACCCTCTGCAAATCGTGGTCAGATAACCTGGAAGACCTTGAGGAATGAGTTTTATGGCTCCGTTCAGAAAGGAGAGGGGATCCTGGCGCCAAATGCACGGAGCCGATAGAGGGGGATCTGGACCTCTTCCTAGACTGTGGCTCCGATAAGAGTATCGGAGCCAACGGAGTTTTATCAGCCTCGGCTCCAGCCGGAGCCGAGGTAACAGTATGAGGCTTTGAAACATCGGCTCCAGCCGGAGCCGATGTCGAAGCCGACTCAATCTTTCCAGCAGTCGACTCTGAAACCGGAGCCGACTGTTTGGAAGTTTTAGAAGGCTTCCCTGACACAGACTGAGTCGGGGGGCCTTCAGGCTTTAATAAGCCCCGCAAGATTAATTTGTTCTTGCGTTCCTGCAGGACTCTAGGGCTAAAACCATGACAAACAGCACAAGAGTCCTGCAGGTGCAAAGGTCCCAGGCAATACACACAAGAAGTGTGACCGTCTGTCAGAGACATTTTCTGACAGCACGAGTCACACTTCTTGAAGCCTGAGACCTTAGAGTCTTTTGACATCGTAAAGAAGTGCCTGACAACAACACATACACTACAGACACACCATCTACTGAAAGAATTATTAAAATTAAATTATTAAGGCTAACAAGCCACAAAAATACACACACACTTAACTAAAAAACAACTAAATCAGTCACACTAAAGGACTGGGGGAAGGGAGGGGCCGAAGGCCTATAAGATAAGGGAAGAAAGGAAGGGAATAAAGACCCGAAAAAAAACAGAGGTCGATTAATCTATCTATTTAAATAAACTAAAAGGTTGTGTGTGAGACAAAGAGGGGTTAAGAAATACCTAATATGTAAAAATTCTAACTCACCTGCCTGAGCCGGTAGAAAAGCACCTCATCAGCTATAGCGGCAAACGAGATCTGAGTAGTTACTGCCTAGCATTGTGGGATATAGGGGAGCCTCGAGCCGGTGGAATTAGCTCTCGAGCTTTAGTATTGGCAGAGTCGGAGCCGAATCCATCCAGCAAGAATGAAGGCGAGATTGACAACTTAACATCAGTTGTTCCTATTAGGAGAGTAAAACTTTAATATTTGAAGACTTACATAGTTTTGTGTGCGTTATTATTAAGTTAATAGGTTTTATGGGGCACTGTGTGTGTACGTGCATGTTTATTTTTGTATGAGGGTTTTCAATAAAACAACAAATTCTTTAAGGTGTGACATAGACTCAGATGGAGATGACAGGAAACAAATGTATAAAACCTGCCAAACAGTACATGCATGTAACAAAAGTTGGAACTAGACATTTAACAAAAAAGCAGTTATACATAAAATGAGGGAATAATAATTTATTAAGAATACAATGCTTTCTATAATGTCTTTAAACATTAATGGTCTCACAAAAATACAAAAAAGAAAGAGCAGTGAACCATATTGAAAACGTGGGGTGCAAATAGCTTTGCTACAGGAGACACACTTGGAAAAAACTGAACATGTGAATTTGATACAAAAAGGTTTTCAGGATGGTTATTCAGCAAAATACCTGGAGAAAACAAAGAGAGGATTACTTATATTAACTGCAAGAGGAGCTCCAATACAAATAGATGAAAATAAAAAAGACAACAATGGTAGATTTGTAGTACTAACGGGCTACTGGTAAGGGAGGAGGATTACACTGGCATGTTCTACAGAAAACTGCTATAATGTCACTTAAGAAAATTCTGGAAGAAATAATCAAATTTCAGCAAGGAATATTATTTATAGTTGGAGAGTGGAATTTGATTTGCAACAGTGAATAAGTGTCTTGGAGGCTCAGAACAGAAAATATAACAAAGGAGAGTAGATTTTTAAAGAAATTTATGAAAATATTTGGCATGGAAGATGTGAATTCAGTACCAGGAGTTCCGAGTAAATTTACATATTTCTCTCCAAGATACAAAAACTGGGCTAGGCTAGACAGAATTTACTTTTCACAAGAACAAGTGCATTTAATTGAAGGTCTTGATACATACCCAATAACTATTTCATATCATGCGCTAAAATAAAAACACAGGGTAATGAAATAAAAATGAGACACTGGCACTTTCCCACCTATCTGTTGAAAAGAGAGGAATTTAAGGAATGGGTAGTGGAAATTATTCAGGAGCTATTAGATTAGATAGAGATTTCTTCTGAAAATATAGCTAGTGAGTGAGATAAAATTAAAAGTGGAGTTTAAAAATAGGGTGGAAATAAAAGAAAGGGAAATATGACTAAGAAATAACAAGAATTATTTAGAGGGACTGACAAATGATGAAGGATTGCAAAATAGGGGGAATCTCACAAAACAAAGAGCAGCAGCAAGTGCAGAATGCTAAACAGAAAATAAGGGATTACCTTGATAATATGCATGAGTTTAGAAAGACTGCTGTTAAGCAACTGTTTTTGATAACTCTAGCGCAAAAAAAAACTTTTAGCGCAATGACTCGGGCAACAGAAAGTATAAAGGACTGTCCCCAAGCTTAGTGAGCCTATAACAAGGAAGATAACAAGGGATCCTGTAAACGTATTAGAAATACTTCAGAAATTTTATGAAAGTTTGTTTAAAGCAAAGAAATATGAAAATGAAGAAAAGGTACAAATGGAAATGTTTATGGAAGAATTAAATATGCCAAGGTTAGAGGCAGAGAAGGCTCATTTACTAACAGGATAGGAGGAGATGAGATAAAAATAGTGATGTATAACCAATCTACAGGAAAGTCCCCAGGAATAGATGGTATTCCTGTGGAAGTTTGGAAGCTAGGAGGGTAGACCTGGAAGGTTTTGTTTAACAGTATTTTAAGAGGAGAAGTATCAGCATCCTGGAAGAAAGAGTTGGTATCTGTAATACCTAAAGAGGGCAAAGGTCCATCAGATCCAGCTGCATACAGGCCCATTTCAGTGCTAAACCATGATTTTAAAGTGTTTATGTCTATAATGGTTAAAAGAATGGCAAAAGTAATGCTAAAATTGATAGACATGGATCGATGTGGTTTTGTGGAGAGGAGGCAAACATTTGACATTAACACAACACTGATGAACCAGAGGGAAGTAGAATGAATGAAAATACCACTGTTGTTGGTGGTTCTTGATGCAGAGAAAGCATTTGACAAATTAAGCTAGAACTTTATGAGCAGAGCAATGGAAGCATTTGCATTCCCTGATAAAAATTATAAGGTTGATAAGTAAGATATATGAGGGACTGCTAGCGAAAATTAAAGCGGGTGGAGTCCTGTATGATAATCTCTGCTTAAGCAGAGGAACCAGTCAGGAGTGTGCTCTCTCCCCTTTGTTATTTGCATTATATTTAGAACCTCTGGTCAAGAAAATACGGGACTCAGAAATTCAAGAATATAATTGGTATGATAGTCAATAAAAGCTGGCTCTATTTACAGATGACATTGTTTTATACCTGACAAAACCAGAAAGGGACATTATTGTGTTGTGGAACATACTGAGACAGGTTCAAATCTTTTCAAGATACAAAATTAATGAAGTTAAAACAAGGGCAACAGCAGTAACTTATGTACCCACATAAGAATTGGTTCAGCAATATCCATACCTATGGAGAAAAATGAAGCATTTAGGAGTATGGATTAAAAATGATTCTGGTGTGGCAGTTAAGGATAGGTGGGAAGAAACTAAACATAAGATAATACAAAAACTGGGAAAAAAATGGAAGCTCTCTTACATGGATATTGATAGTAAGATACAAGCAGTTAAATGTTTTTAGTCCGTTTAGTCTTATACACAAGGTCAGGCATATTTTTTAACCGCCAGAGAAGCTGAAGATTGCAATTAATAAAGAGCTGAAGGATTTTATCTGCGAGAGGAAGACTGCAAGAATCAAGTGGGATACGCTTATTTTTCCAATAGAACAGGGCAGATTGGAATTACCTGATTTGATGGGGTATTTCAGAGCAACATAGTTAAGGCTCCTATACATAGTGCAAACAGAAAACTATAACTCAAAGTGAAAAGAGATGATGAAGCAGGGGGAAAGCTTAAAAACAAGGAGAGACTGGGATTTTGGATGTAGACCTTTACATAGAATAACAATAATCATACAAAATATTGCAGTCATAAAGTAACAGAAAGTATTCTAAGAACTAATCCAACATGGAAATGGAGAAAGGAGATTCTGCCACTAGAAATGGCTGCAATAAGTGATACAGACAATATGCAAGAGGGGGCTGGAATTAATTGGAGAAAACGGGCAAAGGAACCACGGTATTGGGAAGAAACAACTACAGAGGGAAAAGTAAAAGAACAGGAAGATGTTAAAAACTTATTTGGACTACAGGTCACAGATTGCCTTCCCTATCAAGGATTGATATCAGAGTATAGGCAAAGAGAAAGAAATAGGGGGTCCTAAATTAAAGACGCACTAGTAGAGTTTTTAGTAGAATCTAGAAAAAAAGTTGCCGTTAAGAAATGAATAATTAGCAGAGCATATAAACTATTGCATGATAAGTATAAGAATCAGTCACAGGATGTTAGAAAGGATTGGAAAGAGACTGGATAAGCAATTCACAGAGACAATGGTGGATATATGTATGCCTCCCAAATATGCAACAAAGTCTAGAAGATTTAGGATTTTTCTTGGAAGTGTTTATATAGGTATTTTTATATCCCAAGTAAACGCCAAAGAATTTTTCCTCAGGTAGACGGCAAAAGTTGTAGGTGTGATGGGGAAGAAAGAGGTAACTGGGAACATATTTTCTGGAAATGTAATGAGGTGGCAGACTTTAAAGATTCCCTGTAGACTGCTCTGTCAGAGGTACTGGGTGAGCAAATTGATGCAACTATTACGGAAATGATATTTTCAGCTATAATACAGAATCAGAATTGCCCTGGCATAGCAAAGCCTTGTTGAGTCTAATTATGATGGCTGCCAAAAAAGCAATTACTAGAAATGAAAATCTAAGTCTAAACCAACTTTACTAGATGTAGCAAAGATTGTAACAGAGATAAAACAAATGGAATTGGAGCCTTTAGAAGAGGGTAGGAACAAATTACGTAGGAAAAAATGGGAATTGGGAATTGTGGGATCAATACATGCAGAGGAGGAACAAAGTTTAAAGGAAGGCAGGATTTGAATGTGCTATGTCATGGTTGACTGACAATGGCTGGATACATTATATGTGATGTATAATGTTTGCAGCTACAGTTGCGTCGGCCTGGTTTGTAATGTTTTCATTTATATAAATGTAAGATTGCCTATGTCCTGTGTGATAATTTAATAAATATGTTCCTTCTGTAAGAAAAAAAAAAATCTCTCTTGGTGTTAAATTGACAGAACAGTGTTAAGATGATGAGTGGTGAAGGAAATGGTCTGTGACGGCTCCATCTGTTATTTTGCAGTGTTCACCCTGATGCTTAAGGATTAGTACAGGCACAATCAGAGACTCAATTTGCAGACTCTCCAGAGTCAGCATAGACAGCTGCCAGTCATCCTAGTAAGGAAAGGATTTTGCTCACTGCAGCCTCTGGTGTGCTGTAACTATTGCCATATATTTGGTCAAATTTTCAGTGTTAAAATGAAACAAAGCATAACAGCTTAAATTTGGAAACTGTGTCAGACTCATAGCCATAAAACATACCTTGATTAATTTATAATCTTTATGTGGAAGAAATCATCCTGGGAGTGTGCCACAGTGGCTCACAGCAGGAAGTTCTCTGGTTTGTTTCTTCTTCTCTACACAGTGCATGTATTACATATGTTCTTGTGGGTTTTCTCCAGGTATAAGTTTCTTCTTAAATCCCAAAAGCATGTAAAAGGTGGCTTGGCAACTCTAAACAATCCATAAGTACAAGGGAGGTGTGTGCGTGTATGTGTGTGTGCATGCGTGCATCTGTGTGTGTCTGATATACAAGGGCCGATGTCTTTCCCTTAGATGCCTATAAACTCTGTGGTGTTGGCAGATCATGGGGTTACTACAGCATTCAGATGCAACTTGACACCATTAGATGAAGCAACCCAGAAATCCAAAGAGAACATCTGATCTTCTCTTGACAAACTGGGAAGAACAGCTTCCACTGAAACCATCTAGAACTTTTGGGAAGAATTTGTTTAGATCTCTTGGATCTGCAAAACTGCATAGAATCTAAGATTGGTTTGAGGTCCTAAACAGTGCACATACCTATGTTGATCTTGTGGGGCCTCCTGCATGGCTCTTTTCTGAATGAGGTTTATGACCTTCACTTCCTCCACACTCTTCTCTAATGAGGTGGAATGTCAAGTCAAGCAAGTATCCGAGACTGGGGTAGGTGGGTGGGTACTGTGGTACAGGATATTTTTAGCCTCTGAATATGATACGATATCCTTAACCAACAGTCCCGCATGAGGACAATCAACACCAGAAAGTACAGGGACAGGTGACCATCCCCAACTACCTTCAGTGTAGGACAGTAGGACAAGCCCTCAGAGATTCTGCATCTGCTGTGGTCCTCTGGATCACAAAATTTCTGACTCTGCCTATTACTACTGCTTCTGGGCAATCATCCATTCTGAAAGTCTCAAATGCTGAGTTGATTTCTTTCATATTGCCAGTTTCTTGATTGCTACTGGTTCTGCTTAAACCATAGCTACCTATTATTCTTCTGATTCCTGATGAAAGTTCTCTATGGTATTTCAAAGATGAAATGCACAGCCATGGCAATCTTGCCATTTTTTGTCTCTCATAACTTTTCTCTTGCTTTTAGATCAGACAGGCTGATGCCATTAATGGGGATATTAAGAAATGACATCTTGAAAATTTTGACAAGTCCATTAGCCACAACCAAGTGAGATGTTGAACAGTAATCCTGGTGCCTCCTGCCTTTACTGTACCACCTGCAGCTTTAGGGTCAACACAGAAGAAATTGATGTCATCTGAGATAAAAGTTTAGATTTCACCTCATTACAATCAGGCAGTTGTTGCGACATCTTGCCTACTTTATCAGCAAACTCGTACTGAAACCTCAACAGACGGGATCATTACATGACAACCCTTATACAAAATGTGGAAGATGCACAAACATGCTTCCAAGGCCACAGATTCTTTGTTTGGGGGAAGGACTGCTGAAATCAAGGGAAAACATTTCATCTTGAAGGCTGCTGCATTGACTACAGAATCTGACTGGGTCCACACCAAAGCATCTCAGTCCTTAGGTAGCCAGAGGCTCCTGTTCAGTATACTAGATACAGGGTTCACTACATCAATATCTTTTAATGTCTTCCTAACAACTACAGAGATCATTCTGTCCATGGGGACACCACCCAGGATGTCGGAGAGATCTGAAAGCCTCACCAATGAAGGAAACACCACCATGACTGACAACAGAATTATATTTAGCACTTTCATCTACTTGTCACAGAACTTCTTCAGAATAAGTAAAACAACCATACACCCACTAATAAATTGTTTGAAAAAAAAATCACATGACATTCATACCAATTAAATCATTAAACACATGAAAACACTTAAAAAACCATCACAGTTTCCTCGCCTTAAAAAAATATTTAGTATTTTAGTACTATTCAATCCAGGGAACTTGTCACCCTTATCTTGGAATGACCAAATATTGGACAGACAGAGTTTTTTTTTTGGATGTTCAGATTGAAAAACATGTTTGAATAACATTCATATTAAAGTAGGATTTATAAAAAGAACACTGCTGTCAACAACTATTTAAAACACACAATTACCCAGTTTTTATTAAAGACAATATTACAGAGGGCCAATTTTTCAGAATTTATCATGTAAATACTTCTGAACAAGAATCTATTCAAGATATAATGGCTACTAAGACTATTTATAGATAGGACTTGCACCATAAGAAAAGTAGATGACATTGTCTCTGAAGTTATGAGAGAAAGATGGATTTTTTTCCACCAATTTTGATTAATGGGTAGGATAAGAATATTGAAAGTAATGGTAAAGAAATTCAAAAAAATTTTTGTATGGAAATGTCCTTTAAATATCATAAATATGCCATGCATTTAAGTTTGACTGGAAGATTATTAAAGGCAACTTGGATCTTTTTTAGATAATAAACCATGTGTTGTTTTATAGGAAGGCAAAGACTAATTTTTACAGATAATGCATCTATTAAAATGTGTACAACTAATGCATCTAATAAAACCAAATGTACTTTTGCCTGTGTTTTTGCAAGGCCTGTGTCTGTATTATGGTGAGTATTATTCAAGGGAATATTATACATGTGAGTACACAGGTGTTGCATTGCTTTATGTGGGTACTGCAAAGCTATTTACATTGACATAATTACGAAATGCTTGAAGAAACACATTTTATAACACTTGTACGATGTAAAAACTAAAACTAAAAATAATACACTGTATAGATATCAGAAAATGTTTCAAGAACACAGAATAAAATCTTACCATAACTAGGCATTTGTGTTGTCTTCCTTCATTCATCCTCACAAGAGGGTCTCGGATCTGACCCTCGGATCAGACTCAGCCATATTTCACAGACTCTGATCCAACTCTCAAGCTCCTCCCTCATACCCACAATGCCCGTCTTCCACCCAACTACCTCAGATCAAGTTTGCCAACCCAGACATACCATATACAGACATCAAAGATCAGCATGAAAGGCTCAGACATAGGGCACGAGAGTCCTGAGATCATCCAGGTTCCTCAAGAAGAAAGGCAGGGGATGGCTGTGTGGGAAAGTGAAGATGAATGAAGGAAGACAACACAGATGCCAAGTTATGATAAGACATAACTTTTTAATCTGATGTCTCTTTCATTCACCCTCACGACAGGGTCAAGAGTCCCCAGATATGAGAACCTTAGGTGGTCCTAATAGAAGGATATGCTGGAGCACCTTAGAGCCAAAGGAAGCCCTGCTCCTGGAAATAAGGAAATAACATCCAATTTGTAATGCAACACAAAGGTGCGACTATTAGACCATGTAGCTGCCACACAAATGTCATCAATAGAGGTTCTTGTATAGAAAGCTGAAGAAGTAGCCATGGCTCTGGTGGAGTGCACCCTAAGAGGTTTAGTTAACTGCAACCCGCTAGATGATTAAATGAAGGAAACGCAGTCTGAGATCCATTTTGCCAGGGTAATTTTCGATACCGCTTGTCCAAGTCTATTCAAAGAGAAGGCTATAAAAAGCTGGTCATATTTTTTGTATTGTCTAGTCCTGTGCATATAAAAATGGAGCGGTCTATGAATGTATAAAAGGTGAAGAACATACTCCCCTTTGTTAGAAAAACTGGGAAAGAACACTGGCAGTTGAATGGACTGATTGATATTGTTTTCTGAAGCTACTTTAGGCATAAAGGACAGATTAGTGCTCAAGAAAACTGTATCCCTATGGAACAAAATGTAAGGATGTTTAGAAAATCGGGCTTGAAGCTCAGAAATTCTTTTGGCGGAGTCATGGTCACCAAAAGAGCTGTTTTCTAAGACTGAAACTTAATGTCACAACTAGCCACAGGTTCAGAGGGGTCTTGTGTCAGTGACAGCAGCACCAGAGTAAAGTCCCATGGAGGAGAAGGATCCCTAATTGGAGGCATTAATAAGAAAACACCCCTCATGAAGGATTTATACAGTCTAAAAGTGAACAAGGAATGCTTCTGGCTCACTGCGTGAAAATTAGAAATAACAACTAACTGCAACTTAATAGTGGAGTAACTGGAACCTGTGTTAAAAAGGGTACTGAGAAACAGTAACACGTCTGAAACAGGTGTTGAGAAGGGAATAAATATTCCTGTTAGTGGCCAAAACAATAAACCTCTTCCATTTGTTATTTTAAGCTTTCTTGGTGGATGCCTTTCGTGATGCCAAAAGAATTTTCTGGACCAGGGACTGAAGCCTGGACTGTCTAATCAAGGATGTCAGTGGAGAAACCAGGTGGTTATCTTCAGGGTGCGAAGATCTGGGCATAGCCCTGACAGGTGAGCAAGGAGGTTCTGAGCTGGCTCCAGAATCCAAGGAGGATACCTCAGGTGCGACCAGAGTAAGGTGAACCACACTTGGCAAGGCCAGAAAAGGGCAATGAGGATTACTGAGCTCTTCAACCTACTTGCCTTCTGAAAAAATCTGTGGATAAACGGGAGAGGAGGGAAAGCAGATAGGAGACCTGGGAGCCAAGCGTGAACTAGAACATTCTTCAGGGACTGGGATCAGAGTGAAAAACTTGCTGCATTTGCTGTTGAGGGGAGAGGCAAAGAGGTTGCAGCAACGGCTGAAGATCATGTTCACTACTGATTGGTTGAGGGACCACTCGTGCAGAATCAGGAGCGATCTGCTGAGCTTGTCCACCAGATTGTTGGTTTTCCCCGGAACATGCCCTGGAATTAGAAGGTGGTCTGAAGAGACTGCCCACTCCCACAACACTCTGATGGCCTCCCTACATAGAGGATAAGAATGGGTTCTTCCTTGCTTGTTGATGTACCAGACAACTGGTATGTTGTCTGTGTGTACTGCAATAGTCCCAAGGGGGAGAACTTCCTGAAAGGCTGGCAATGTTAGAAAGACTGCTTTCATCTATAGAACACTGATATGCAACCTGGTCTCGTCAGTTGACCATGTGCCTTGGACCATCTTCCCATTGTAATGCCCCCACCCAAACTGGGAAGCGTCTGTGGTCAGGGTGGCTATCAGAGGATTGCTGACAAACAGTCTGCCGAGGATAACACTGTCTGAATAAATTTGATGCAAAGGGACAAGGGCTAAGACAGAATGGACCCATTGATAAGCTAGTGTCCACTGTAGAACTCTCATGAAGAATCTGTCTATGGAAACTAAGAAGATAGCTGCAGACATGGACCCCAGACAGCATCTGACGCAGGAATCCAAGACTCTGGTATTCAGGCCGGCTAAGGGCTACCTGCAGGCAGATAACCCAAATGTAATGACTTCAACAGTGAAACACAAAGAACATCCTCATTTTCTTTATGTATTCATTTAACTTGCTGAGATCCAGAATGGGTCTTGGGTCCCCTGTCTTTTTGGCACTAGAAAGAAGCGGGAGTAGGTTCCGAATCCTCATTGTTCAGTTGGGACCTCCTGGATGACTTTTTTGCAACAGCTGTTGAATTTCCTGTGCTGCCTGCTTTCATTGACTGGGTGGCACATCAGGGAGGCTTCTGGACTTCATACGTGGAAGGGAAAAGGGAATATAACCACCTCTGAATATCACACTTGGCACCCAAAAGTTTTGAGTCAACTGGGTCTAGACCTTGGGGTGCAAAGCTAACTGTCCCCGACTGTCTCCAGAGACAGTCAGGCAGCACTTCAGGAGTGCTTGTAGGGCTCATCAGGAAGGGGTTCCCTAAAGCCCTGGTTATGCGGACCTCCTTTGCCTCTGGGGCAGCATCTACCATCAAACCCTCCTCCTCTGCCTCTAGAGTAGGGTTCTCCAAATGGGTTTTGGAAAGGCCCTTGGGACTTGCAGAACCACATTTTCTCACACCCAAGCTTGTTTTTTGGAGAATAACCTCTGGTGCATAGAAAACTTGATTCTAGCAGCAGAAAGGGTCTTCCCATGCTTTTCGCTGCTGGTAAGCATGTCTCAAACCAAAGGCCCAAAATGGGAGGAGCCACTGTAAGCGGCACTGACAAATGACACCTTAAAAGGGCACCAAAAAATCACATAGCCTCAGCCAGGCATACCTCCTATGGGAAAGTCCTGAACTGGCTGCTCATGAGGTGCCCTCCGTGGTATGGCAGATAAACCTCATTGAGGAATTAGAGATAGATGAAAGACTGTGTGTTCAACTTGGGAGAAACTTTCTTAAATTCCTCCGCAGGCATGGACTCAAAAAGATACCTTAACCAGGTCCCTCTGCAGCCAAATGAAATGAGTTAGATAATTTAACAACCTCATCACAAAAGTTGCTGAGGCATAAGCACACTTAACAATCCTGTCCAATGCTCTGTTCTCCTTGTTCGGTAGATGGAAACTGGCAGTTTCCTCACCCAGTTCCTTCTTAGTGGCTGCCGCCACGACAGCATCAACTACTGAACCCTTACTCCAATGTTTCCTCTCTGCAGGGGGGAACTAAAACTTGATCGGGCTACTCGGGTATGAGCTTGATGGTATCCGGCTCCTTCCATGCAGAGTGAGATATCATGTCTACTAGGGCATCTGCGGGAGGAGTCACCCAGGACATAGATGGGCCCATCCCAAATGCCTCCAAAAGAACTGACTCCTCAGAAGAAGGAGGTTGGGCAGACCACCCACCTTTCTGCTTCAGGATTCCAAAATGTCTCCGAAAGAGACATTTCCAGGTGGGAATCAGGGGAGGAATCTTTCCCACTCATTGAAGTCAGTATCCTTGGTTAAGGACTTCAGGGAGGAGTTTCCATGCCTCCTTTTACACATCCACTTCTGACACACTTCCTTGGCAGAGTATTCTGGGGAATATCAGAAGAGAGGGATACCTCCTCAACAGGGAAATCTTGGAGGCCACTAGGGTCAGAAAGACTTGTGGCAGGACAAGAGAGAGAAAAGCCTGGATCCAATGAAGGTGCAGGGGTGGACTGAGGAACTTGTACGATCGAATCTCCAAACCGGGAGAAGACCCTCTCCACTACATTAAAGACCTATGGACCAGAGAAAGCCCCATTCAGATCCCCCCCAGAGCCAAAACTACAGAAGAAAAATGGACAGGACTTGCACCGGATCCATGGCCTCCAGAAGGGATCAGACCTGAGTTATTGAGTGTCGAAGCCCCCAAGGGAAGGGAAGGCTCCAAGAAGGATGGAGCTGATCCCAGTCTGCCGGACCGACACCATGGCTCCAAGACTCACTCTGCCCCAGCAAGGCAAGAACAAGGCTCGTCAAGGGCATACTCAGCATCGAGGAAGGGAGCTTCCTCTGTGCCAAGTCTGATGCATACCGCAGTCCTGAACCTCTAGGCTCCGAAGCTGGGAGATGATTCAGAGAAGAAGTCTGGATAGGATGACCTGGGTAGCTCACGGATCCGACAGGGGATGGAGTGGAGACTACCCCCATCTGGATATGGGCCTTAAGTAATCTCCTCACTGTCCTTTCCATGTCTGTCTCAGACAAACTTCTTGAGGACCTGAAAGAAGCTGACAAGGGGGGCTGGGAGTGCTTTACCAAGGAGACTTCACCAAGGTCCTTGGATACAAAGTGATCTGAAGCAGGAGCCAACAAAGGCATTAGGGAAATAGAAATAACCTGCCTTGGATCCAGACTGTAGGATCTGATTGGAGAGCAGACTGCTGCAGATCATAACAAGTACAGAGTCCCTCAGGGAAGCAGGCAGGGGCCTTTTTTTTTACTCCTTAACCGAAGGAGAAGAGGAAAAAGCCAAGGTAGGCATCTGAGCCTCAGCCAAGGAAGGAAGAAGGCCCCTAAGAATGAGTTTGTTCCGTCTGTCAGCTAAAGCCCGGGGTTTAAAGCCAGCACAGACAGAACACTCATCTTGTAAATGGTTGGCACCCAGGCAATACACGCATTCCTTGTGGGCATTCTGGTTGGGGATTTTGTGCCCACAAGAAATGCAGCGCTTAAACCCAGGAACCATCAGATATGATGAAAAGACCACCAAAAAAAACTGACAGGAAAGAAGACGAGAACGGAAAGACACTACTGACTTAAATAAGCACAGGTAAGAGCTCTTACTAAAAAAAAAACTGCTAATACTAGAAGTTAAACAATAAAATTTACAACTAATTTCTAATTTTTTTTTTTTTTTTTTTTTTTTTTACAGGAACAAAGAAATGTACTCACACTTGCTAGCAAGGACAGGGAAGAAGAAAAATACAGCCAACGCCACTTAAAATTTGCAGACGCTATCCAAACAACTAACCACAATTGACAGAGTTGGAATCTGTGTCTAACTGGCTGGGGTGGCAAACGAGATCTGAGGTAGTTGGATGTACGAAGGGCATTGAGAGTATGAGGGAGGAGCTTGATAGTTGGATCCAAGTCTGTGAAATATGGCAGAGTCAGATCAGAGTCGGTGTGCTTTGTTTGTTGGATTAAAATATATTTTTTTATTGCCGAGTCAGATCAGACACCCTGTTGTGAGGATGAATGAAGGAAGACATCATCAGATAATTTAATTTTTTTTATTTTAGACCATGTTTTGAAAGATTTAAGAAGTGGAGATTACAAAAACAAGGTTGAGATAAAGGAGACAGTATGGCAACTTAGATTACCGGTGGACAAATTCACTGGATTGAATAGAACTATAAATATTATTTTTTTAAAGGCAAGGAAGCCGTGATGTCTTTTTAATTATTTTCATGTATTTAATGACTTCATTCATATGAAAGGCATGTAACTTTTTGCTACTATTTATTAGTAGTTACATGAGTATTTTATTTATTGCAAACAAGTTCTATGACAAGTGGATGAAAGTGCTACATAAAATTATATTAGATTGTGGTGGTGTTTCTTTCATTAATGACTCTATAATTTTGGATTACATTGCTGTAGCATCAGTGATCCAAAAGCTCCCTGAAGGATCAATGCAGTAATTAAAAGCAGAGGAGGCCGTTACAGTGGAAAGTTCAATGCCGACATTAGACAATCCATAGGCACTGAGGATGTCAATGCTGTAGAAAAGAACCAACAATGTCCTTCACTGATGTCAGTGAGTAGTAGTACACTGGTTCCAAAAGATGGGTTCCTCCCAACATCAAATGGTTGCCTGGTGCAAATGCTCGTGATGACCTTCTTGGTCCTGTGAGCTCCATGGCTAAAGATGTAGATAACCAGAACAGCACTGAAGGGATCATTGCCAATGGAAAAGCTCTCCCCAGGAAGCTACCAGGCACTAAAGGAGTTGACACCAATAAGACTGATAAAAGCAGAGCCAAGGGCAGAACAAAGAACAACTGCATTCCCAAGATGTAACCTAAAATGTCACCTGTGGTCCTTACTGGATACCCTCAAGTCCTGAAGAAAGCAATGCTCAAAAAAGGGATGATGACGAAGCCTGGACAACAAATGGGAGGGAAGCAAAATCCTTATTCATCTCAAATAGAGAGAGAAAAGGAATATGGCCCAACTTCATTTATACCTATAAATACACCTTCAAATTTACCATACTCAAAGTCAACCATAACAGAATGATTACAGAGCAAAAACACAGGCCTAGTGAAATGGATAGACCTACACGATAAAGGTTTAAAGGAGGGAAACCTAATTTAACATCCAAACAGAGTAAATAAGCCCCCCGTGTAGAAATCTAGTTCCATCCACAGTGAACAGTATGAGAACTCAAAAAAACAGGTGGAGAAAATTGAAAGTTATGTACTCACCATAACTCAGCATCTGCATTGTCCATTTTCATTCTTCCTCACTAATGGGTTTGGATCTGATCCTCTGATCTGACTCTGCCGCATACACTAGACTTCGGATCCAGCTCTCAAGCTCATCCCTCTACCAATTATACTCTCTTCCGTCCCCAATACTCTATTCCATCCCCATTGTCTCATATGGAGTTTGCTGCCTAATCTCGCCCTGATCCGAGAGAGAAAAGCTAGACAGAAATAAAGACAGGGCTCAAACCTGGAAAAGTAGGTTCCAAACATAGTCCAACTGGTTCTTTCAGAAGAAAGAAAGGAATGGGGAAGGACAGGAGAGAAAGTGAGGAAGAATGAAAATGGATAACACAGATGCCTAGTTATGGTGATTACATAACTTATAAATCTAGCGTTATCCTTTTCATTCTTCTTCACTAATGGGACAGAGTTCCCAGCTATGTAAACCTTGGGTGCCCCTCATGGAAGGCTATTCTGGAGCACTGCCAAACCAAAGGAGGTTCTATTTCTGGATATGATGTCCAATTTGTAGTGTGAAATAAAGATATGACCCTTGGATGATGTGGCTGCTGCACAAATGTCGTCAATAGAGGTCCGTGACCAAAAAGCTGATTAAGTAGCCACGGATCAAGCTGAATGAGCTGGGAATTTTGAATTATGCTGCAGAAGGATGAGAAAGGATATCACGTACCTGATGTCTTAAATAAGTGCAATGTGGTGAATGCAGAGGCACCAGAGGAAACCCTTTCCTCCCTCCTCGGAGGCAAAGCTTCCAAAGGGGGTAGGGTCAGGGCCACCCCAGGATGTGAGTCTCAAGGGGAGAATCGGATCAGAGATGTCCAGGTCTGAGGCTCCAAGAGGAAGGGGTAGATCTGACAAAAATCGAGCCGAACCCAACCCCTCAGATCCAGCGCCAACATCCAAGCTCTGAGATCTGCTCTGATCCAAGGGTATTTAAGCAGAGTCAGTCAGGGAAACCTGAGTGTAGGAAGAAACTTTTCTTGAATCCCACCCAAAACCCTCTGAGATCTTAGATCCTGGGACTCCGAAACCATTGGGTTGGATCGGAGAGGGGGAAACAATGGAGTTCATAGACACACTCATGGATCCAGTAGGGGATGGAGCTGGGAGAGCCCCCATCTAGATCTGAGCTCTGAGGAATTTACACAGCATCCTATCCACATCCACCTCTGACAGGCTTCTGCAAGACCTAGAAGATGCTGTGGAAGGGGTTGAGAATGTTTCTTCGGAGTCTGGGATAACTGAGTGGGCAGAGCAAGAGACATAGGTTTTACTGCATATTCTGAGTATGGCTTCTGCGAGCTGAGGCAATGGGGATTGAATAGGGTATTATTGGTAGAGGGAGCAGCTTGAGAGCTGTATTTGAAGTCTAATGTATGCGGCCGAGTCAGATCTGAGGATTGGATCAGAACCCATTAGTAAGGAAGAATGAAAAGGGCAACATCAGATCTCAGTGTTCTCCTGCCTTTGTTTCTCAGCAGAAAGAAGAGATGAGTCATTGGAGGAATAGTGAGTTTTGTCAAAGACTTCTTTTAACTTTTTCCCTGGATCTGGGATGTTTGGAACTCAGAGTTTCATTTGACTGGGAAGAAGGTGTTAAAGAAAACACAAAGGTCAATGTACGTAAGGTTCAAGTAAGGCACCCTTTATTACTTGCAGCAGGGAGACAAAGCATGTAGGTACAAGGTTTGTCTGATTTTCCATGGTTCAGCATGCTATTCTTATACAGCTCTTTGCATGTACACAAGAAAATACTGTTAGTTTAACTGCTGACATGGTCAGAAGAGAAGACATTGTTAGATTTACTGCTGACATGGTCAGAAAAGAAGACATTGTTAGATTTACTGCTGACATGGTCAGAAAATTGCTGTCTTGCAAAACATGTAACAACCTGGCCTTGGGCTCATTTTAGCCCTCCTTTTTTTCATACATTTCTTCAGCTGTTCAGTTCTTGATATGATACATTTGCCCAGGGTCAGGATACAACCCTGGCCTCAATACACATTCTGCTGACCATGGTAGACTTTTAAGCGTCAATTGTTCTCTTATCAAGGTTTTCTGCAGCTGCACATATTTCACACAGAACAAGCAGAATAAACGTATTAATTTCTTTTTTAACCCTAAATGCATCTAAGCTTGCACATTGCAGTTATACATTTTCTTAACAGAAGGCTCCCCTGCCTTTGAACTATCTAGTTAAAAACTCTTTTTACACCAACTTATGTTTCTTGTCCTTAAGCATTCTCTGATCACTTTACAAATGTTGCAGTCTGTGTTCTATACGTTTGTGTCAGCTTTCTTCAGGAAAACTTTTTTCAGTTTTCAAACCACGTCAATTCTTTTCTTTGTATACCTTCCAGATTGCCAAGTTTTGGTTATTTTCTTTTCCTCAGCTGTAAGTTGTAGTGTTCCCTGCCTTTCCATCATCTTCCCATTAGCATTATACTTAGGTTTTAGTAGGAAAAGGGCTTTTGTCAAAGTCTTCTTTTCTCCTTTTCCCTATATCTGGGATTTTGGAAATAAGACGGAGTTTCTTTTGAGTGTACACCACACACACATACACAGCATGCTTGTCCTGTTGTGTTATATTGTGGCCATACATGACTGAAATCCTAACTGCCATTTTATTGTATATTTCTTTCTAGAATTCACATGTACTGCTGTTAAACACAGAAAAATTCACAACACAATAAAAAAAAACAGCTTCTAAAACCTGAACTTACAAGGGAGAAAAGAAAATGTTAAAAAACTTAGCAACCTGAAAAACATACAAAGAAAGGATCTGGCTTGGTTTGAGAAATGGAAAGATTATCCTGATGAAAGCAGAAGAAAACATGTATGAGAAAATTCACATACATTTTAAATATGCTATTAAATGAGCCCGAGGCTGTTTTTACTGAAAACTCATGAAGTGACAGTAAAGATCTGGAAAGAGAGTGAGAGAAAGGGGGCAAGTGGTGCATTATGTGTAAATGAGAGGAGTTGGAGCCTGGGAAATTCGTATACCTGCCAAGCTGACATATGACTGCAGTTAACTCCTGTAGTTTGAAAATAATAGACTGGATCATCCTATATCTTTGCCATACCAACTAGTCAAAGCAACCAGTTTTCAAAATCTAACATGAACCACCACCAACACAGTGACATAACATGACATAAGGCCCACCACTTTGAGCACTTTCTTGTACAGTTTACCACATTAAGTCTGTAGCTAAATTTGCTAAGCATCAGAGTCCTGGTCAAAGAAGCATTAAAATCTACAGAAAGGTGACTATCAAGTTATCTCTTAGGGTTGCCACCACAGTCTTTCAGGGTTTGAAGCAACAAAAATATAAGCACGACTATCACTTCTTTTGTTGGGATGAACAATCAAAGGTAGGTCCACCTTGAAAGAGATGCAACAAGACACAGATGTTCTTAAGAAGGGCAAATTTCTCATGTTGAATATATTCTGCCCTTGCCTAGATTGATGCCAACTATCACTGTTTTCAATGATTAAGTAAATTATATCATTCTAGGGGAATACAGTTTTTGACAGCCTGGGATAACATGGTAGAGAGACTTTCTTGCTACACCAGGGATGGGCTACACCTGTTTTTCATGAACTTCTGCATATTGTCAAAAACTTTTTCCATTGGCAACAGTGCCTCTGAGACAAAGTGAAACTACCAGACACTGCAACCTGATAAATCCCAATCTGCCAAGTGTCAGGGTGGCTCTGCCCAATACAAAATGCCCCAGAGGCAAAATATAGGACTTGGAAATTTTCTTTTGGATGGAATACATATGCACCTGCGTGGTTACTGAAACCAGATTCCACTCCATAGAAAATAATCCTCCTATTCCAGGGTTTATTTAAATTTGTTTACCTGAGTGGAGCACTGGTCAATTCTGACCAACTTCAGTCTCATCTCAGGAGACATAAAGAATAATAGCAACAATGAAGTCAAAACTGCAATGGTACAATTATATAATACATTATGTAAACTGTGAATCACAAAAACTAAGAGGTGCAACGGTTAAAAGACAATAATGATACAATCACAAGTACAGTGTCAATCTGCCTTGAGTATTATATACACAGCTTCAATACTTACATTAGTTGTTCATTGCCTATCGCTTATTCATGGTCACTAGTAGCCGTGGGACATATGCGTACTAATAAGAGATGCCAGACCCATTGGTCTCACCCCAATTACCTCAACCTTGACTTAGTAAAGGTCCAACTCACTCTCATCAAACAAATTCTTACTTTGATAATCACAGGTCACCCCACCCATGTCCCCTGAGGGGCATACTAAATATTTAAAACTGCTTCCCTTCCACCATGTGAAAGTTAAGCCAAATATTTTTTATTAGAGGAGACTTTAATTACCTAAATATCATTTGATCTACCTATACATCCAACAGTTGTTACATCCAGGCCCTTCTTGAAATCACTTGAATAGCAACTAAAATCCACTGCAGGAATAAGATGCAGACAGAAGTAAGTAAAAAGCCAAAGACCATTCACCTATTCTAAGGTAGGTGCTGCTAAAGTCCTATTACAAGAGCTTCATCTGAAAATCTGGAAGAAGGCCCAGAATGCTGCTTTTGCAATCTGAGGCTCATGGACTGCTAGCTCACCAATGTGTCCACAAACCTACAACTGGACATCAAAAATGCACAACAGAGGCATAGACTCAGATTGGATCCGACACTGCAGGCACTACACTGTACCTTTCAGCTAAATGGGGATTTAGAAGTGTACCAAGACATCTAAGGCCTTTGAATAACAGCCATAGACATCAACTTTTGGGAACTCTCAGTGTCCTAGGTTGCTGAGGATCATGGGGAATGAATAAACTAATGGGAAAGAGGACTGTATGGTCATTAGGACGAAATAAGAGTAATCAATTAATTCATTCTCTTCAGTAGAGCTGTTTTGAGTTTGAACTCTCAACATCCAGCAGGTGATACCTGGGCCTTCTAAAAAAATGAATTACCTTCTCACAGTTCAAATAAATGTTTTATATCTTTACAACCATAAATATTATTAGGAAACTTTAAACAGCATACTGTTCAGCATAAAGTAGTCTTTACGGTGGCAGCATCCATTCAGCTCTAGATCTTCAAATAGATTTTGTAAGCCACAATAAAGACACTGAATATTAGTTTCTGTACCATTGTATAAACAGCTTAGGGATATCTCAGTAACCATTCAAGCAACACACATACTGTCAGTAGGATTTTTTTATACAGCCATGAGCTTTCATATGAGGAAACCATAAATTAAACTTGATTGTTGAGATATTTAGAAAAATATGAAAATTATTTCAATACAAAAACAGTATGCACATAATATTCAATATCTCTTTAGCTACATTAGACAAAGGTCAGATATCAATACAGTAGTGTTTGCCATCATGTAAGTTTTAAGGTGAACTCTTCTGATACCTTGTATACAGCATAGTTTTGAAATAATGAATGCGTATATAAACTAGCAATATTTCACACCTAGAGGGATCAGTAGGATGTAACTGCAGAAACATCCGGGGGTGTCAGTAGGCTGTAATGAGTTACTTGCAGTATACAACTGAAAAACAGAGCTCCATTAGGGAGTCTGGAATATAAAGCTCCATAACAACTAAGCATGCATTATCTAGGCTCCAGATATATGTAATATAAATGAGTAAAACTTCATCTGACCTCTAATTCCAGAAACACTTGACTGAAAAGGCCAGTTCCTATTATTTCCCTTCAAATGATACATAAAATCCAAATTAAATCTTACCTTAGTCACAAACAGCGTTCGTGGGTCAACAATATCCAGATAATGTCTTAATCTTCCATAAAAGGTAGACTGAAAGAATAAGGGGTCAGAATTAACATAACACTCAAAACTCTTCAATCTTGTTCAAGTTAGACAAAAACAGAAAAAATAACATACTGGACAATTTTGCAACCAAGTAAAGTATAATAATTTCTCATGATATTCTGGTTCAGACTATTTCTATAGCTAGGTGCAGTGGGGCATAGGAAAATTACATAGCATACCCAAGATCGTAAAGCAGACGAAGTAAGGCCAGTAATAATTTCATTACCATATCACTGCTCTTAGAGCAAAACCACGAGCATCTTCACTTTCTAATATAATGTAGTACAAGCGCTGAAAATTAAAGGGACACAGCGTTAAATAAACAGAAGTTATGTACTTACAACGTTAGGTCTGGAGAAGCAGGACTAATATCATTAAGTATCTCAACATTTGAAAATTTTCCAGGCCACTATCCCCCTCCCCTTTTACCTATAATGCTTTGTGAAACAGTTTCCTATTAGATCAAAGTCATGCCACAGCTAGATGAAGCACAATACATAAACTAATAACAATAATGATCTTTTGACCATGTAAACAAGATGACAAGGCAAAGGAGGGTGGGTATTGATGAGGATGGACCTGTTCATACAGATCTAAAATTATATTAACTACATAAAACTTTTTTATTTGTTATTAGGATGTCCAGTTTCATCAGCTGTAGGACAGTCACAGACATCCCATTACATGACAGCTTTCATGGGGACACACCCCCTGACAACTATGGCCCAAAAGAAGACCTAAAGATCACATCTAGTTTGCAGTACTTTGTGACACTATTCAGCAATGCTCACATAGCTAATGCACAAATATCACTTAAGCATGGACTTTTGAAAATTGCCTGACAGGTAGCCACCGCACTGGTTGAGGGACATGAGGGAGATCCAAGCACAGAAAAAGTACAGTTGTGTAATTAAATTTACCATAACAGTAGATGTCCAGTAGTGTGAACACTGGCTCTGAATGACCATCACTGCTGATGTGACACCCTGACATGTGAAAAATGGGAGAACAGGGTTATGGATGAATAGATGGAACAGCAGATATTCGAATGATCACTGCTACAGTAGCCTTAGCTACATGGGCTATGTCCTGCTAAGGATATAACAGCTAGCCAACTTCCAAATCTTAAAGGCACCTTCCATGTGCCCAAATTATTAGTCGGCTTAAGCTGAGCTGGCTGGAAAAAATGGTTTGGGCACCAAGCCCTGCAGAGCTTTCATGCCAATTGAGAGGGGCAGGCTAAAGCCCAGAAAAAGACCAATGGTAGGAAAATAAAAATGATGTATACCTCACCCTGGCAAAAAAACATAAAAAATGACGGGGTGGATGGAGTGGTCGCTGCAGTAGTGATCATTCAAACATCACCTGTTATGAGAAGTTTACTTATACAACTGTACTATGTTCATTTGTTGACTGCCTTACCTATACGGGTAGATTACCATTGCTTACAATGAGTGGGAGGAGGAAGGATGAGGGTCCAGGAGCTGCAGGAGAATGGTCCTAGCAAAGCATGTCCTAGACCTGGAGAAGGTGTCGAATTTCTAGTGTTTTGTGAAAGTATGCATAGAGGACCAAATTGCCACTTCTAGAATCCATTTCCATAAAGCCATGGATGAAGTCAAGGTCCTGGTAGAGTAAGTATTAACTCCCTGGAAAAGTTTGTTGTGGTGGTTGCCTGAGAAAACCATTTGGAAATGTCTGCTTTGACACAGGCTGATTTTTCCTCCAGTCTTCACAAGAAATTATGACATGATCAGAAATTCTGAAAGATTTTGTTCTGTGAAGATAGTACCAGAGTTTTTAGTGGACATCCGTGGTGTGAAGTATCCTTTCCCCCTCATTTTTAGGTTCCAGAAAGAAAACATGGTGCTAGATAGATTGGCTTACTGTAAACTCAGATTCCTTTTAAGGCATAAAAGAAACCCAATCATTATGGAAAATGAGATAAGGCTGACCCCACTATAAGAGCTTGCAACTCAGATACTCTTAAGACTGTTTTCCATGTTAAGAACCTCAAAACAGCCTGATAAGCTGGTTCAAATGGAGCAAGTGTTTTTTTCTAAAACAAAAGGAGAATCCACAGTTTTTTCTGAGATGTTTCTTAGGCAGAACCTCTTTCATAGGATCATAGGAGGTTACTAGCTAATGGCTCTGGGGCCCTTACAAGCCTAGCCAAGAGTTTATCCCCAAAAAGAAACCTCAGTCAGCACCTGTTGCCCGTGTCAACAAGGGACACAGGTGGAACCCCCGAGACAAATATGTGGTTTCCCATCCACTCATCAAGGTTGCGCTTGAAGAGGGTCAGCAAGGTGCTCTGTTTGACGTGTATGGGAAGTCTATTCCAGAGACACGGCAGCCTCTGGCAGACAAACCTCTCTCTCTAGCAGGTTTTGCTGATGTTGCATATTAGAGTCAATCCTTTTGAGCGGGTGGTGTGTGAGGAGTTAGACTTATGGACATGGAGCACCTCTAGTAGGGCAGGGTCCGAGATTGCCTTGTAAGCAAGACACAGATCACCCCTGAGCAATCTGTACGATACTGAGTGATAGTGATTTGTGCCTGTCTGCATGACAGGTGTTGGAGGCCATGGATTCTCTTTATGAGGTATTTCAGTGGCCTTTCCAGTTGATGCAGATGTTTGGAGAGGTACATCCCAAACAGGGCATTATACTCAATTACTGGTCTAATGAGGGAGGAGTATAGAGAGGTAATAAACTCCTTTTTTCTAGATGCAATCCCTTTATTTATGAGATGAACCAGTTAAAAGGCTATTCTAATCACTGCCACTATATGATGGTCAAATGTGAGGTTGCTATCAACCTGAGTGGCTAGACCTCTCACCACAAGTTGTGTGCTTAGGGGGATGTCGTTGATGTGGTAATCGGTAGGGGTCATGTTTTTGCCGAATGGTACGATGATACTTTTTTTGCATTTAGCTTGAGGCCATGACTTTGGCACCAGTCATTAGTTGCTGAGAGACCCTTCTGCAATATGTTAACATCATTTGGGGAGTCAATGATAGCACCCAACTTACAGTAGTCTGCAAACCTTGTCAGCCACAGGCCTTTTGTCTTTGCCTGGACCTCTGAGAAACAAATGCCAAACAGTAGGGGTCCCAGAACAAATCCTTGGGGAACTCCACTATTGACAGGTCTGCTATCAGAGTTGGAGGTGCCTGTTTTGACTTTGAGGGTCCTGTCACTGAGCCAATTGACCACCCACCTGATGAGATAGGGATTTACACCAAGCTGTGTAAGCTTTTCGATGATGCCTGAGTGGGGGAGTGTGTCAAAGGCCTTGGCCAAGTCAAGG
Organism: Protopterus annectens; assembly: GCF_019279795.1. Lineage (NCBI taxonomy): Eukaryota > Metazoa > Chordata > Ceratodontiformes > Protopteridae > Protopterus > Protopterus annectens. Next base: position 582,434,302 of record NC_056730.1, on the reverse strand, counting down.
TAAGCTGTATGCACTGACTTTCCCTCATCCAGGGCCTTGGAGACGGTCTCAAAGAAGTAAACCAGGTTCAACAGGCAAGATTTGCCCTTGATGAATCCGAACTGGGTGGGGTCAAGTGCTTGGAGATTGCCTATGTCCTTGTTTATGAGATCCATAATAATATGCCCCATGGCTTTACAGATCAGATAATACGCTCCATGGCTTTATAGATCAAAAATATTTTGACATGAGCTTGCAATGAAAGAGAAGGATCCATGAGCAGAAATACTGAAATGGAAAACAAATAAACCCTAATAGAAGAGTAAGGCAGGCCGCAGTATAGTAACTCACACAAATACTGTAAAACCACGGAAACACTAGCCCTGCGTGAATGCTCGTTCTTCTGTTAACACAAACTAGAAAATCTTTTCTTTTTAAGAATATATGATTTTCTAGTAGCAGACTTTCACACAAACACACACATACACACACACCATTAATAGCTGCTGCACATCCTAAAGCAGTCAGTTGCTGTTTGGGATGGGAAGTATCAAACACCCTTGACTTTGTGTGAGTAAATCCAGTCTGTGAGGAAGTTTGTGGTAACTGCCTCTGGCCATTTCCAAAAGAAGGGAGAGCCACTGTTGCCTGAACCAGAAGGGAGACATCACAATGTTCTTTGTTGATTCCTCCTGAATCTTCAGAAGCACCCTGGAAATCAGAGGAAAGGGTGGATAAGCATTCAGGAACATTCCTGTCCAAGGAAAAGAAAAGGTATCGGTCTTCCAGGCTTTCTTGCATGGAGTGCTGGAATGGAATTTTGATAGTTGGTTGTTTAGACATAAATCAAACAGATCTACTTGAGGTGCTCCCCCCTCAGATGAATCAAATCTTGGAAGACCCCTTGATTCGGTTTCCATTTGTGAGGGTCTGTCTTGGTCCTGCTCAGCTGGTCTGCTCTGCAAGATGCTTGTAGAACGAGATTGTGCTGTAAAGTTATAGCCCATGCTAATATGCTAGCCTGCACAGGGGTTTCCCATCACTTTATGTCGCACTTCACTGTGTTGTCGTTTGTAAACATTTGAATTCCCGGGGACCACAGATGATTCAGAGAGAGGTGGAAGCATTTATAAGAGCTTGCATATCTTTTATGTTGATGTGATTTGGTCTGTCTTTTTTGTTCCAAAGACTTTGACTTTTGTGCCCATTGATACTGCTCCCATCTAAAGTCTGAGGCATCTGTTGTGACTGACTGTGATGGAGCAGGAGGGGAGAATGGAGACCTGGGATCTGAGAAATTTGATGTCTCAACTACGTAAACTCCCTTATTTCAAACCTTAAGATTGGAACTTGAAAAGTCAAAGGGTGCTCATGCTGGGGCCATAAAGATTTCAGATACTTGACACTCTGCAAAGATAAGCAAGTCATGTAAATAAGGAAAAATGTGGATACCCTTCCACACCAGGTTCACGTAATTTAAACTACATATTTACTAGCACATTTCTTAGAAAATATATCATGACAATGTACAACAAAATCTATTTAAGTAGTAATTTTAGGTATAAAGACACACACCCATTATTATTGTAAAGTAATATGTGCCATTGCATATGAGACCTAATGTTTTAAGTGGAAGACAAGTATAAAATCCACTGTTAGGAAGCTTCCTGCTCAGGAGAAAATATGATTTTCACTTTTAATGCAGACAAGCCCAACAAAGATATCCTATGGGTACATGCTGCATTCTTCTCTCTGAAAAGAAGTCATACACCCAGACCTAATGGAAACAGTGTACATGCAAAGCCAGAATGTTACTGTGAAACATTTATAAACTTCTGCACCTGGTAGTTATGCAGAAAGACCTGTGAATGAGGTAGGTCAAGAGGCAGTTTATTTATAAAAATGGAGAGTATTAGTGCAAGAACTGATGCCTGATAAACCCCTGAATGAGCGAAGGCTGTATCTGATAAGGTAGCTCCAATTATAACTGGGAAAGTCTGGTTCATAGGTAGGAAGTAGGCTATTAGGCCAAAGTAAGTCTAGCCAACAAGGTTCCCTGGCTTATGCCACCCAAGAAAGTAAATTTCCTGTGCCCCTGTCGAACAGAGCCAAATAAGTGATCCCCGGGGTGTATTTCCTATTTCCCATACACTCATCAAGATTTTTCTTGAAGAGTGCTAATGAGGAACTTTTGCTTGACATAGATGGGTAGCTTGTTCCAGAGTATAGGAAGTCTCTGGGACAGGAATCTATCCCTCCAGCATGTCCTGTTTATTGTGGTGACAAGTTTTAGGTCCCTACAGCGTGTAGCTCGGAGGAATTAGGATTTCTTTAGGTGTAGCATGTCCAACAGCCCTGGGTTCAACATAGCTTTATATGTTAGGCAGATATCACCTTGGAGTAGGTGATATGCTACAGAATAAAGCTGGAGTTTTTTGAGACAGTCAGTGTAGGGCATCTGTTTGAGGCCAGTAATCCTCTTTGTGAGGTACTTCTGTGGGCTTTCCAGCTGCTGCAGATATCTTGTGAGGTACATTCCAAAAGGGGCGTTGTGCTCTATAATGGGTCTAATGAGTGCCGAGTAGAGGGGAACAATGACCTCTTTTTTCCTGGATGAGAACCCTTTTGTGATGAGGTGTGCCACACAGAAGGATTTCCTGACTACTGTGGTGATGTGATTATCAAAGGAGAGACTACTGTCCACCTGGGTCCCAAGGTATTATGACACATTCGGCGTTAAGTAGACTGCCGTTTATGTGGCAGTTCATGGGTACAGAGTTTTTACCAAAGGGGATGACGATGCACTTTTTGGCATTGAGCTTGAGGCCATGCCTCTGACACCAGGCATTTGTCTCAGTGAGGCCCCTCTGTAGGATGTCCACATCATTTGGGGACTCTACTATGGCTCCTAGTTTGCAGTCATCTGCGAACTTCGTTAGCCTGAACTTCAGAGAAGTAGATACCAAACAGCAGAGGTCCCAAGACTGAACCATGTGGTACTCCACTTGTCACTGGTTTGAAGTCAGATTTGGAGTCTGCAACTTTTACAGTGTGGGTGTTGTCAGTGTGCCAGTTGGCAACCCATCTTGTAATGTAGGGATTTATACCTAGTTTAGTGGGTTTGGCTATAATTCCAGAATGGGGGATGGTGCCAAAAGCCTTGGCGAGGTCAAGATAGGCTGTGTGAACCACCTTACCCTCATCTACGGCTTTGCTGACTACCTCAAAGAAGTCGATTAGGTTCAGAAGGCATGATCTTCCTTTCAAAACTCCGAATTGGGTGGGGTCCAGAGTTTGGAGGCTACCAATGTCTTTGTTTACGAGTTCCATGATGATACATTCTATGGCCATGCAGACCAAGCTCGTCAGGCTAATAGGGCGATAGTTCCCAGAATCAGTGGTGGCTCCTCCTTTGTAGAGTGGGATAACTGTTGCTGTGCGCCATTCAGTGGGCACAAAGCCCGACGTGAGACTATGACTGAACATGGTGCTTAGGTGGGGAGCCAGGTTGTTCTGAAGTTCATGTAAAACGCAGCCTGGGATATTGTCCGGTCCCATGGATACTGTGTTTTTGGTTTTAGAGAGGGCAGCTTATACCTGCACAGATGTGATAACAGGGACTCTGCATTCTTCCTGTACAGATATGGGCCCTTTAGGGGGTAAAAGCACTGAACCTATCTGCCAGGATGTTGGCAATATCAGTTGGTTCTGTAATTTTCGTGCCGTTGTGCTGTAACTCAGAGCAGATCTGGGTGTTGCCATTGAGATGCTTGACATAGCTATAGAATGCTTTGTGGCTGCCCTTAGAATCAGTGGTGATTTTGTTTTCATAGCTAGCTTTGGAGGATCTTATAAGGGATCTCAGCTTCTTACTGAGACTGACCAGGGAGCTCCTCCACTCATGAGATTTTACTCTCTTTTGTAACAGTTTCTTCCTTCTGTTGTAGAGTTTGTTTTTGGCAGGGGACCACCAGATTGGCTTCCTTTTTTTGGAGGACTGCGTCTTGGTTCTGTTTGAGATAGCATGATCCACGCACTCGTGCAAGTGCTTATAGAGTGCATTTGTTTAGGATTCAGCAGTAGTAACTGTATTGTCCATCTGCATGGGTGACAAGAATTTTGCCACTTTTGTCTTAAGAAGCATGAAGTTGGCTTTGGAGAAATTTTTTACCGTGGTTTCCTTAATGGTGGGTGGGGGCGGGATGTGGATATCTAGGGTGATTAGCTTATGGTCAGATTGGATCAACTTGGAGTTGATTTCAGGTGTGGAACACTGGTCACTCATGCTGGTAATGACTAGGTGTAGGATACTGTTGCCCCTGGTGGGGGTGTGGATAAGTTGATTCAGGGCATTGGAATTTATGAATGGTTGGTATGGAAATCTTAGAATCACTGGGTGGATTCAGAGCTTATACTGATATCCTATAAGTGGGATAAAAGGATGCAGTGGTCAACCAGGTCAAAGACTCAGGTAAGGTCAATGGTCTTCTGTGACTTTTACTTTGTTTTTAGTCTGGACTTATTCCTGTGGGTAAATGTAAATTTAAAATTGATACACAGATAGCTTTGCTCAATCAGCATGCATATTTTTTTACCTGTGTCTTTGCCTCTTCTGCTTGCTGACCATAAAGCCCTCCCCAGTTAGATTTGAGCCTATTAATTCCCTAAGAGATAGCCCTGAGCAAGAGTTATATGGGGGGGGGCATCATCATCCAACCACATTCACGGAGTTTGTACTTTCCAGATTTCCAGCAATGACAGCACTGTTATTATCCTAACCCCATCCCTGGTGGTGATGTAAGCACAAATGCCAATGTAAAGACTATCTATGCCCCTATTTCATGTGAATGCGTGCTTCTCCACACACTGAAGACAAGGGATGCTGTCACCAATGTAGGTAATCATGTCCACACCTGCCTTGGTTAAGCTACCAGTGCAGGAAGAGTTTCAGGAATTGCGTACAAACCACAGATTAACAGGACAACACACAAACGCATCATTCTCAAAGGTGCTGCCTGTCCTTAACAGGACAACACACAAACATATCATTCTCAAAGGTGCTGCCTGTCCACAACACGCATAAGGACAAGGCATCGTACACCAACAGTATACAAATGATTGAGCAACTGCTGTAGAGCACAGAGCTTTGATTTTAATGGGGAGTGACAAATCAGCTTTAAGGATATTAGTGTGTGCTAGTACAATGGTCTGCTAATGTCTGGAACAGAAAATAATAATAACAGCAGCAACAACAACTACAATATCCATTGTTAACCAGGAAGGCCCACTGGACACACAGTCCCTTTTCAGGGCAATCCAAAAGCAACATCTAGTTAAGGGACTTGCTAAGAGTCATACAGTATGCAAGTGGGGGCAGTGAGAATCAAACTCAGGACTGTTGCAGGGTCTAGGTCTAGCAGCACATTGTCTATATCCTAGCTGTTTTAAGTCCTAAATTAACTCTTAGAAAAAAGCAACAAAGAAATTCTGTCTTCTCCATCAAAAATCAGAGCAGTTAGTGATGTACAAGATTAGGAAAAACTCGGTGGTTAATTGATGGTAAAGAAAAGATACATATTACATATCAAAATGAAAATAGTTAAATCAATGTTATCAATGAAAGGTTAACTAATAAATGCATCTGAATTAAGACATGCACTTACATTTAAATAAAAATAATTTTAAATTGTACTTATTTATCTCACATGGATGCCAGTGCTCCCCATTGCTATTACAGCAAACATCAACAAAACCAAAACCTCGCAAATTGCATGAAGGCAGCTGCATATATCTGTGTATTTTCAATTATTGATGAACTTTTTTTTAAAAAAATGCTCCTGTGTGGAGTCTGCATGTCCTCCCCACGGTTGAGTGGCATTTAAAGACATGCAGCAGGTAGGTGTGTGCGTGAATGGGTGTGCCTTCATTGAAGGTTGGGCATTGGGCTGGCACTTCGGCACCATAAAAATCTACTGCCAATCATAAGCGGACAAATATTTCCTATTTTTGTACTCTAGAGTAACAAATATATGGCATTTATTCTGACTTTACAACAGACTTAAGAACTAGGGAAATTGTAAGAAGAAACATTTTGCCAGATATCGTAAATTTAGAACAGTTCAGAAATGCAATCGCTTATTCACAATTCAGTAGGTAAAACATCCATAACTGAGTATATTCTGCAATACTACAGACTGACTTGCCATAGTCAGCTGACAAATCAAAAGGAATGCACACAACAGAAATCATGAGTTACACAAAAGGACAAAACCTACAGTTCAGGTACTAAAAATAGAATTTAAGTCTGAGCTTTGTACATTTGCAAGCTATGTGGCTCTCTGATCAAGTCACTTAACAAGACATCATTCCCAGTCACCATTATGCCTAACAGGATTAATATTGCATAATGCAAAACAAATAATATATCCAAACAGGCATATATTTAGAACTAGTTTGTTAAAGTAGACCAAAAACAACGAAGTAATGAATTAAAAATTAATTCTCAATCATTTAAAATCCAAAACAAGCTCTGTATGTATATCAAGTCTTTTTTCCCCACAAGTAATCCATAACTATGACAAAACGGTCTAGTTTTGGTAGGTAGTAAAAAAAATAACTTTCTATAAGCCAATTATTTCATTACAACCTACTTACATGAGAATGACTGATGTATTCATACTTTTCCTACAGGTCAGCAAAATGGCTCCAGCTGAATAAAGTGTTTGAAGGTGAAAAGAGTGTCGAATAGAGTGATGTTTATGAAGTTGGAAATTGATGGTGTGATGACAAATGTTGTTAGTGCATATGCTCTGCAAGTTGGGTGTGCAATGGATGAGAAAGAAAAATTTTGGAGCGAGTTAGATGAATGGTGGAGAGTGTACAAATGGGTGAGAGAGTGGTGGTTGCAGTGGATTTCAATGGGTGAGAGAGTGGTGATTGCAGTGGATTTCAAGAGGCATGTTGGTGAAGGGAACAGAGGTGATGAGGAAGTGGTGGGCAGCTATGGTGTTAACGAGAGGAATGCAGAAGGTCAGATGGCAGTAGATTTTTCGAAATGGATGGACATGGCTGTGGTGAATACGTATTTTAAGAGGAGGAAGGTGCACAGGGTGACGTACAAGACTGGAGGAAAATGCACACAGGTGGATTATATCCTTTGCAGGAGGGCCAGTCTTAAGGAGATTGCAGTCTGTAAAGCGGTGGCAGGGGAAAGAGTAGTTAGGCAACATAGTATAGTGGTCTGTAGGATGATGTTGGTGATCAAGAAGAAGAAGAAGGAGAGAATGAGGGCAGTACCAAGGATCAAATAGTGGAAGGTGAAAAAGGATAACTGTAAGGTGGAGTTCAGTGAAGTGTTGGCACTAGGTGGCAGTGAAGAGCTACCAGATAGCTGGGCAGCCACAGCAAAGGTGGTAAAGGAGAAAGGGAGATCTGGTGGTAGAATGAGGAAGTACAGGAGAGTATACAGAGGAAGAGGTTGGCGAAGAAGTGGGATTATCAGAGAGATGATGAAAGTAGACAGGAGTATAAGGAGATTAGGCACATGGTGAAGAGAGCGGTGGCGAAGGCTAAGGATAAGGTGTATGGCGAGTTGTATGAAAGGTTGGACACTAAGGAGGGAGAAAAGGACCTGTACTGATTGGCTAGACAGAGGGGACCAAGCTAGGAAAGATGTGCAGCAGGTTAGGGTGATAAACGATAACGAGGGAGGCGTAGAGTCCCTTAGTGTTGAACTGTACTTCAGAGAAGTAGATGCCAAACAAGAGAGGTCCCAGGACTGAACGCTGAGGTACTCCACTTGTCTGGAGCTGGATTTGGAGTCGGCTACTTTTACAATGTGGGTTCTGTCAGTAAGCCAGTTGGCAACCCATCAAGTGACATAGGGATTAATGCCCAGCTTAGTAAGTTTACCTATGATTCCAGAATGGGGGATGGTGTCAAAGGCCTTGGCGAGGTACAGATAGGCTGCGTGGACTGCCTTACCTTATCCACAGCTCTGGTGACTGATTCGAAGAAGTCAGTGAGGTTCAGGAGACAAGATCGGCCCTTCACGAACCCAAACTGGGTGGGGTCCAGTGTTTGAAGGTTGCCAATGTCTTTGTTTATAAGTTCCAGGATGATACGTTCCATGGCCTTTCAGATCAGGCTCGTCAGACTGATGGGGAGGTAGCTCACGGGATCCAAGGTGGATCCCCCCTGTGGAGTGGGATAACTGTAGCTGTGCGCCACTCAAGTGGGCACGAAGCCTGAGGTGAGGCTATGATTAAACATGACACTTAGGTGAGGTGCCAGTTCAATTTGTAATTCATGTAGTACACATGTTATCTGGTCCCATGGATGCTGTATTCTTAGCTTTGGAGAGTGCGTTTTTTACCTGTGTGACCATTATTACCAGAATTTGGCAATCTTCTGGTATTGAGATGGCCCATTTAGGTGATGAGAGGGGGGTGAAGTTGGCACTGAATCGATCGGCCAGGATATTGGCAATATCCTTGGGATCAGTATATTTAATGCCATTCTGTTGTAGCTCAGAGCAGATCTGAGCATTACCATTTAGATTCTTGACATGGTTATAGAATGCCTTGTGGTTGTCTTTGGAATCTTTGGAAATTTTATTTTCGTAACTAGCTTTTTATGATTTTATGATGGATCTTATGAGGGATCTCAGCTTCTTACTGAAGCTGGTAAGGGAGTTTTTTGCATCCTGGGATATTCCTCTTTTCTACAACAGTTTCTTCCTGGGATATTCCTCTTTTCTGCAACAGTTTTCTTCATTTTGTTGTAAAGTTTGTTTATGGCAGGGGTCCACCAGATTGGCTTCCTTTTTTTGGAGGAAAGCATCTTGGTTCTATTTGGGATGGCACGATACCTGCATATGTGGATGTGCTCGTACAGTGCTTTAGTGTAGGATTCAGCAGTCGAACTTTCAGTTCCCGTCTGCATGGGTGTCATGAGGTTTGTCACTTCTGACTTGAGTAGCATGAAGTTGGCTTTGGAGAATTTTTTTACGAAGGTTTCCTTATTGGGGGGTGGGGGTGGGATGTGGATGCTAAGGGTGATTAGCTTATGGTCAGACCTGACCAACAAGGAGATGTCCATAGGTGTGGAGCATCGATTTCCCATGTTGGTAATGACCAGGTCTAGGATATTTGAGCCCCTGGTGGGACTATGGATTAGTTGATCCAGGGCGTTGAAATTTATGAATTCCAAGAACCGTTGGGCAAAGGTGTTGGCACACGAGTAGTTTTCCCAGTTAATGGCAGGGTAGTTGAAATCACCCAATATTAGGGTGTTTAGTTGTATCTTAATATTTTCCAGTGTGTTTAGAAAGGTGTAGGGAGAATCCTGGGACATGGTGGGGGATCTGTAGCAAGCTACAATTTCGATTGCAGTTTTACCTAGTGTTAGTTGCACCTGGAGAATTTCAGACGTATTGTGTTGGGCAACTAGCCTAGTGGTGTGAATATCTTCGGTGAATATGAACACTCCTCCACCTTTAGTGTTTGGGTCCTGGTTTGTTCGCCGAAAAGTGTGGTAGGAGTTGTAGTCTGGTACTGCAGGGGTGCTCTCTGAAGGCTTGAATCAGGTCTCAGTTACTGCACAGATATCGATGTTCTCCATTTTTAGGAGTGCCTTGAGAGAGTGCAATTTTAGCTTTAAACTTCTAGCATTGAGTAGCATTACCTTCAGATTTTGCATGCTTGTACCTGTTATGGTGGTGGTTTTGTCCTTTGAACTTTGCCTAAAAACGGAACTATAGGGGTGGCAAGAGCCTTAGCCAGTAACCTGAATCCCAGGGGTGACAGATGCAAACCATCTCTGGCAAAGTATCATGGTCTGTCGATCATGTCGTCCCAGGCAGACAAATACTGGATCCCCTTTGAATGGCACCAGAAGCTTAGCCAATTGTTGAAGTCAGTCATTTTGTCCTTATATTGTGGTATCATTATGGGCAAAGGCAGGATGCTCCTCAAGGCTAGGGTCATACTTGCCTAGGCCACATGATCCAAAAGCTCTTCCATGTCTCTTTTCATGTAGTCCAGGGAGGTACGTCTCAAATCATTCACTCCAACATGGACAATGACAGAGTCATATTTGTACTTATTGTGGAGTGACTTGAGTGCATGCATTATGTGGTGGATCCTGGCACCCGACAGGCAGTTGACTGTAATTTTCTCTTTGTTCAGCCTGATGAGTGGGACATTAGTGTGCCTGACTATAGAGTCACCTATGACTAAAGTGTTAGGTACGTTGTCTTGCCTTAGGGGCTGTTGCTGGGTGGCACACGGGTGTGGTGAGCTATGTGGCACACTGGTGTGGTGAGCTATGTTACACTTTGGTTGTGATTGGTGTTTGTTTGCATTTCAGCTTCAGAGGTCCTTTTTGCTTGGGAAGGTTACAGTTAAGGGCCTCTGCACATTTGGATTTAGTGTTGCTATATGTGGGCGTTAGTGGTGTGGGTTTAGAAGGGCTATGTGTTGCTTGAGGTGTAGTGCGGGTGTTAACCTTCTCCTCTTGACTGTCTAGCACAATCTTGGGTGGAGAGAGCTTTGCTTCCAGGAAGATTTTGTAAGAAATGGTGGCTAGAAGCAGAAGCAACTGGCAGAAGGAGTGAACTCATTATCTATAAAGCATTTGCAGTGTCATTATGAAGCTGCTCAGTGTAGTGGTTTTGAATTCAATAAGAGTTTCTATATTCCTTGGCTCAGGAAAACTGCTCCACAGAGATTGTCCAGGTCTGGAAAAAGATCCTTCTCCACTGACTGTTTTAAAGGGTGGTCTGTGTAGGAAGGTTGTGTCCAATTGGGACATAAGGCAGATAAGTAGGTTCTCAAATGGGGAAGAGTTTTTTCTAAGGGTGGACAGTATCCCTCTTAAAATTATAAATAGTAGAGTACTCAGAAAGAAGGTGGCTCTTTCAGTTATTGGGAGGAATTTTATTTTCTGCAGAAGGACAGTGTTGAGTTTGAGAGTCTGCAAGAAGTGCAAATCTGCAGATTTTGTTTTCCATGGTCTGTAGTCTTTCAGTACTGCAAGGAGAATGGAAGGTCAAAAATGATAGGTCCACCTCCTAGTTTAGGAAGGAGAACCGTTTTCAGCCAGGTTAATAAGCTAGAGGTAAAAGACTGTACAGCAAAGCTGGGGAAAAAACATTGGTAATAATGTTGTCGGTGTGGGTGGAAAAGGTGGCACAGCAGTCAACTGAAACCCAAATATTTGTATTCAGAAACATAAGGTAAGATTTTGTTTTGCTTGGGTGCTATGGTAACAGCGTATACTTGGGCGAGTTTGCGACAAGATGAGAAAAGTATGACTTAGAAGTTATGTATTTACCATATAACTTGGCATCTGTGCTGTCCATTTTCATTCTTCCTCACAAATGGGTCTAGGATCCAATCCACAAATCCTGCTTGGCTGCATACACAAGACTTCCAATCCAAAGCTTGAGCTCCTCCCTCTACTTATAATGCTCCCCATCAGCCCCAACTCCTCAGATAAGAGTTTGCTGCCCAAATGCTTACTGTGCAATAGAGACAGGACAGACATAAGCAAGATGATAAGGCTCAAACCAGGAACACCAGTGTTCCAATAACATCTAAAAGATCCTTCAAGGAGTGGCAGGGCTAGGGGATGGTTGGGAGGGAAGGTGAGGAAAAATGAAAATGGACAACACAGATGCCAAGTTATGGTAAGTGCATACCTTCTCAATCTGATGCTGTCTTTTCATTCTTCCTCACACAGGAGTCAGTGTCCCCAGCTACATAGCTTCCAGGAGGCCCTCAAGGAAGGACATACCAGAGCACTGCAGAACCAAAGGAAGCTCTGCTTCTTGAAACAATGTCCACATTGCAATGTGTAACAAAGGTATGAGTTTTTGATCAAATTGCAGTGTTTTAGCTATCATCAATGGAAGTTCTCAAGGAAAAAGTGGAAGATGCCATAGATCTAGTGGAGTGTGGTCTAGAAGGACGAAGCAACTTCAAACCTTTTAGAGAATAAATCAGTGTGATACAATCAGTAATCCATTTGGTGAGAGGAAGTTTGGATACTGCTTGACCCAAGTGGTTAGGGGAAAAAGATACAGACATCTGATCACGCTTCCAGTACAGTTTCGTTCTGTGATGATAGAAACGTAACTGCCTGTGAACATCAAGAAAGTCCAACATACATTCACCTTTATTAGAAAAATTTGGAAAGAAAACAGGTAACCGTGTGGACTGGTTAATGTTATCCTCTGTGGCCGCTTTAGATAAAAAGGAAGGGTTATTCATAAAGATACCCTGTCCGTATGGAAAATAATGTAAGGAGTCCTAGCTGATAAGGCCTATAGCTCAGAAACTTGTTTAGCTGAAGGGATAGCTAGTATAGGGATTGTCTTCCAGGAAAGAAACTTCATGTGCATTTATCTGCCGGTTCAAAGGGTTTTTGAGTTAAACCTTGAAGGGCTACGGGCAGATCCCAATGGGGAGATGGATCCATTACTGGAGGCCTAATTCATAAAAAGCTTTACATAATTTGAAAGATGTTAAAGAAAAAGATTAGTTACCCCATGGAAGTTTGATATGGCAGCCAACTGACAGTAGAAAACCTAGCCCCTTCCTTCAAAAGCATAGTAAGAAAAAGAAGGATGGCTGAAGAAGGTGGGGAAAAGGGATCAACATTCATCTTGGAAACTCATAGAGAGAATCTTTTTCACTTACTTCTGCAGACTTTATTGGTTTAGAGCTTCTGGGAGGCCAAGATAATATCATAAACTGAGGAAGCCAACCTGGACGATCTTACAATCACTGGAAGTGGAGAAACCATGCACTCAATTAGAGGGTGGGAAGATTTGGATGTTGGATCCCTGATGGGTGAGAGAGGAGATCTTGAATGGGTTTTATTATCCATGGAGGATACTTCAAGTGAGACCACAGAAAGGGGAATCAAACCTGTCAAAGCCAAAAGGGGCAAGGAGGATGAATGAGCTCTTCAGCCTTCTTGCTTTCTGAAGGAACTTTGGAATGACAGGAAGAGGGGGATAGGCATAAAGAAGTCCCAGGGGCCAATTGTAACTCTAAGCATCCCTTGGTGACTCTTCCAGAGGGGGGACCAGAGTGAAATACATGCTGCACTTGTTGTTAAGTGGAGAGGCAAATAGGTCACAGCAAGGTTGACCCCAGTGGCTAAAAAATCATATTCACTACTGTCTGATTGGGTGACCACTCATGGGAATTCAGAATGGACCTGCTGAGTCTGTCTGTAGCATGCTGGTTTTCCCCGGAATGTGTGTTGCAATAACAAAGTGGTCGAAAGAGATTGCCCATTTCCAGACCCTCATGGCCTCTCTACACAATGGATAGTAATGGGCTCCTCCTTGTTTGTTGATGTACCAGACTTCTGACATGTTGTCTGTATGGATTGCTATAGCCCTTAGAGGGAAGACATACTAAAAGACTTGCAATGTTTGAAGGATTGCTCTCATCTCTGGGATATTGATATACAACTTGGTCTCCGAGGGGGACCACATGCCTTGGACCATCTTTCCCAAGAAATGTCCAGCCCCACCTCACTTGGAAGTGTCTCTGGTCACTGTGGCTATCATGGGAGAAAGACAAAATATTCTCCCTGGAAGGAGATCGTCTGACTGGGTCCACCAGTAAACATGACGTTTGCAAATGGGAGTGAGTTTTATGGGAAATGATAGATGATAGAGGCTGGTAAAGAATAGACTACTGAACCATTAGTGACCACTGGAGGATTTGCATAAAGAATATTGATAGAGGAACTAGAAGAATGGCAGCTGACATAGATCCAAGAGCTTGTAATACTAGTCTTGTCTGGGGGCATGGGAGAGACCGTATGTCCCACACCTGACTTCTCAATAAGATGCAATGAAGAAGGATTGATGCCACTTGAGTCACAATATCCAGGTGAGTTCCTATAAATTCCAGATTCTGTACAGGAGTCAGCTTCAATTTGGCAAGATTTATCATAATGCCTAGGAAACTGAAGCAAGGAATTCCTGGCTTGTAGAAGTTGATGCCTGGTTGGGAAGGTGAGGAGCCAATAGTCTAGACAGGGAAACACCCGGAATCCTTTGAGTCAAATGTGGGCTGCCACGACTGCCATGCATTTGGTGAACACCATGGTGGCTGTGGTAAAACCAAATGGTAGTGCTCTGAACTGGTAGTGACTAGCTCCCAGCCGAAAGCGCAAGTGTCTCCTGGAGTGCCTGTTTATTCTGATATGATAGTACGCATTCTGGTGATCTGCGTAAAGATGATTGGATGTGCTCTATAGAAGAGGCAGCAAGGACTAAACTGTAACCATTCAGAACTTTTGACTTTTTTACATACTGATTCTGACTGCTTAATCCAGAACTGGTATCTGGTCACAAGTTTTATTTGACACTAAAAGAAGCGGGAGTAATATCTTATTTGCTTGGGCGGGACCTTCCAGATGACTATTTTGTGTAGTAGCTTTTGAACCTCATGAGCTGCGTACTCCCTCTGACTGGGTGGAACATCGGGAAGTTTCTTCCTTGTGATGAGAGGTGGTAAGGGAAAAGGGAATGTAGTAACCTCTGGGTATTATACTTAGCACCCATGCATTTTTTGTGAGATCTGCCCAGGCTTGTAGGTGCAGGGAAACACTAAGCTGACTGCTTCCAGAGAAGGACAGTGAGGCAGCACTTCAGGAGCACCGATAGACCCTATCAGAGAAGAAGTTTCTAAAGCCTTGGTTCTGCAGACCCCTTTCCTGCCTCTGGGGTGATGCCTGCCATTAAAAGCTCCTCTTCTGCCTCTAGAGGAAGCATCCCCACACGAGTCCTAAAAAGGTCCCGGAGACTTTCGGAACCACAGTTTCTTACCACCTCACTGGTTCCTGGAGAACGTCCTCTGAGGGGTAGAGAATTTGACTCCAATCCCAGACATGGGGAGAGGGATCCCCCCTTACAGGCTTTTGAGAGGAGATCTATGCCTGGTATACAGGGAATTGTCAGACCCCACTCTGATGGACCTCCTGCATATCCAAAATACAAACAGTACCAGAATTACCCATTCTAAAGACTTAAACCTTGCCTGTGATATAAACAGGACCTGCTGGAGAGGTAGGCATGTATCCCAGAGACTGCCCCATCTATGGAACAGGCACCCCATCCATGTGAAGCAGAGTTCCTCCCTAATCCAATTCAAGTACAACTTGAACATTGAATGGGAAACCGGAAATTCATCCTTGGTTTGGCACCTATGTCCCTGCTAAAAACAGGTAACCTGTAAATGGTTCATCTCCCAGGCCTGTGCTTACACTTATCAAGGGTATGAGAACTCTTCAGAGATTTGGAATGCATGGCTAGGCTTAAAAAGGCCCTTGTGGTCATTAGCCTAGTAAACACCTATGAACCTATAAGGTCTTTTCCTCCTGCTCACTGTGGGTGAGTGTATCTTTTACAGATGGCCCAAATGAGGAGTAGCCATCAAAGGGGGCATTAACAAAGGACATCTTAAAAGGTTCCATGAAGTCGCATGTCTCATCCAGGCATGCCTCCTAATGGCTATGCATGAACCCACTTGCTTGTGAGGTACCCTTCGCTGTATGGGAAATTAACCTCAAAGAATTAGCAATAGATGACAGAGTGGTCAGCTGAGAAGAAACTTTCTTAAGGTCTTCCACAGACATGGACTCAGAGAGAGTTTGAAAGCTCCTTGAACAGTTCTGTTTGCAAGCAAGTAAAGTAATCCAGGTAATTTAAACAACCTCAGCTCGAAGGTAGCCGAAGCATATATGCACTTTCCAAACCTGTTCATCATTCTGGACTCCCTGTTTGGTGGATGGACAGAGAAGCTTTGCTCCACTAGCTCCTTCTTAGTTACAGCCACCACAAATATGACATCAACTGGGTCGGCCTAGCTCCAATGAGGTCTACCTGATGGGGAACTAAGAATTTATCTGGACATTTGGGGATGGGCTCAACAGTGTCTGGTTTCTTCCAAGACAGTCGGGAGACAAAGGTCAAGAAGCTCATCTGCCGAGGGGGGGGGGGGGTCAACCAAGACATAGATGAGCCAGCCCCAAAAGCCTCCATGAACACGGATTCCTCAGGAGAAAATCTTGGGAAGACCAGCCACCTTTCTGCTTGAGGATTTCTTGGATGTCTCCAAATGAGATATCATCAGGTGGCAATCGGTGTGGGGGGGGGTCCTTCCCCTCATCAAAATCGGTGTCCTCAGTGAGAGACTCCATCGGAAAGTCTATATGCCTCCTCTTGCATATTCTCTTCCCAAGAGCCTCTTCCATGTGGTGCTCAGAAGAGGTGTCAGAAGAGAGGGGGATTCTCTCAGGGGAACACAAGTGGAGCCTTCCTTGAGCTGGCTGACCCTGAGGAGCAATAATGATGGGGTCAGAGCTCTGATCCAATGAGGGGCATGGGATAGGATCTGAGATTTAAGAAGACGGCTCTCTGTGCAGACAGAAAGTCTTTTCTACAACATGGAAGACTGACAGATCCAGGGAAACCTATCCCCCCTTCCTCTCAGCCTCTCTGCTGAAGCAGCCAAAGAAGGGAGGTTGGGGCCTCTGGAGAGCCTTCTGGAGTGAATCGGACCCAAGCTGTTAGGGGCCAAGGGGCAGAGGGGAAGGGACGGATCCAACAAAGTAGGACCTGATCCCAATCCCTTGAAGCAGGTGCTGACGCCTCAGATCAGAAACCCACCCTGATTTGAACGTGTCAGAACAGGGCTGGTCAGGATTACTGTCAGAGTCAAGGAATGGAGCTTCCTCAGATCAGACGTCAAACTTTTCAGGAACCAAAGAAGGATACAGAGAAAACTAAGTTTAAGAAATAATAATAATAAGGTACGAAAGGCACCTGAGTATATAGCGAAACTTCACCAAAAAATCTCTCTGACTTGAGTGATAGGATCTTCTGTCTTGTGGCTATAGCTACAAGCAAGATCTGAGGAAATGGGTATGGTGGGGAGCATTATGGATAGAAGGAAGAGCTCAAGCTTTGGAACTGAAGTCTTGTGTACACGGCCGAGTAGGTTCCAAGGATCAGATCCTAGACCCATTTGTAGGGAAGAATGAAAAGGAAATCCAAATGTAACGGAGCAATTTGTTGTGGGCTAACCAGTACAGTACTTCAAAAACAATTCTGAAAAACACACAAAGCTGTATGGAACACAGCCAAAGAGTATAAATAAACTTTAATAAAACCAGTCATAAAAATAAAGTTAGCACTTTCACATCAAGTGTAGATGCTTTATCAGACAGGTCCCTATTATATTAGTGAACGCACTGAATTGTGAACGCTGTTTAGTCGAACGTCATTACGCAAAATGGCAAAAGCACGGAACAGCGATTTTTTTCCTATGGGAAAAATAATCACTGGGTCATTTTTGGGACTTTGCCATTTCTTCCACTGTGGTGCGATCTTGGAGTTAGTATATTTAAGTACGATCTTGGAGTTAGTATATTTAAGTAGGGGGGGGGTGTGGGGGGTGACTATTTTGTGTTTGGATTTTTTTTTTTTTCCGGATCAGCAATTTTTTTCCCTGGGAAAAAAAATTGCTGATCTGTGTGTTTGACATTTTGGGTTTTCAGGGATTGTGGGTCAATTATATAGCATTCGTAACTCAGTGCATTCGCAAATATAATATGGATCCTATCAGACAATTAAAAAGAAAGTTACAAAGTAGCTGTTTAAAAGTAACATTCAAATATTATGTATTCAATAAGAACTCACTCACGTAAGTCTCTACATCTTAAAGTTGGTTTTAAAGAATCAGTATCGTGGATGCCACAAAAAGTATTAGATTGTAGGTTAATAATACATCTAGTTTCTAAAGCCACAGTTAAATTCTTCATATCACCAAGACATTTAGTAAAATAAATACATAATTACTACCATTTTTACTAACATGTTTAGTTAACACATTCATAAGTGCACATCTCCTTATGTCACTCGTGCATTTTAAGAGGGTCAGGGATTTGAAGAGGGCCAGAGGGGTTGAGAAAGTTGGCACCCCAGTCAGGATGAGTGTCTTTGCTTTGCACATGAGTGGTCAAGCAGACTCCATACAACCCTAAACTGAATTAAGATGGCAACCAGTAAGTAAATGAATGTTTGTGGAAGATGTAGAAAGAGAGCTATGAGGAGAATACGTATAACAGAAAATCAGTTGGCAAGATAGAAATGGAAATTGTCATAGCTTGGTTAAAGAGGGGGCGAGTGCAATGTTACTGAATAATTCAGTAGAAATGCTATAATATTTAGGCTGTGGAATGCATATATTTTAGTTTATTTATTTATCCCCTGTTGACCAGGTTTGTCCCACTAGGCTAGCATCCACTTTTCAGGGAAGCCCCAATGTGATATTTATAATACTAGGGTAAATTTTGGCCAAGAATCGGGGAACTTCCCCTGCTCTTTTTGAATAGTGCCGTGGGATCTTTTACATCCATGTGTTTTGCATGATGCCCTTCATTTATTAGCTAGGCCTTTGTTAGCATACTAACAATAAGAAATATATGTTGTGCTTATTTTATGAGTTTAATTGTTGCAGGTATTTCATTTGTTTTAGTAATTTTAATAAACCCACCCATATTTTTCGTGTAGGAAGTGTATCTGAAATGCATCACCCATCTAAAACAGTTAAAGAATGAGTTGAAACAAAAGAAGATGAATGTTTACTTTCTTGAACCAAATTCATGGACTTACATGATGACGTTATATGATTTGGCAAAAGAAAATCAGGCACAGTTACATGCCAACTTAAAAAGATTTAGCAAAAGGAAATCAGAAGCAATTCTATGATGCAGCCACTGAGCAAAATGTAAATGTATTGCCAAATTCAGCACTTGATTGAGTGGAAGAAACCTTCATACAAGTAATACGTATATAAATACTTTCTGGAATCTTTGAAGATGAAAATAAGTGAGGCTCATATATGTGTTATCTCTAACATCCACATAGGTAAAACCAATATAGGATGTGACCTTTGAACAAGGAAATTTGTACAGTATTGCCAGAATGTAAAAATGAAATTCCACTGCAAAACTTTGTGTTTAACAATGCAAAAGAAAAGTAAATAGCATATAATACTAAGAAATAATATAGTGGAAGCAAAGTAAATTTGAAAAACAAGAGAAGTGTATTGTGAAATTTGAGGAGATATAAATAATGAGGTTGAATTGGATTATGGAACTTAGGATGGGGAGATGGTAAGAGACATAAATGGAAAGAAAAATAATGTTGCATACATATCTGCAAGCAAAGGAAAAATAAAGTACTCATACAAAATAAATAAGTAAGCAAGCAAGCAATGCAGCTGCCAAATGTTGAACATACAATTGCAAAGTAGAAATAATAAAATACCCATGCCAGTCAAAAAGAAAAAGTGATGCATCTAACAAATTGTGCATATCTATGGACAAAAGACTAATAAAAAGAAAATAAGGGTCAAAAATATTTTGTAGCCTTACTTGTTACTGTAATCACTTTAGTTATCAATAGGACGTGATAAGAAAAGCCTCTTTAAATGACAATTTTTATATCTTACCCCAAGGTTTGGCAGACATAACAGTTACTTAGCTTAGTTTATAGAGTACACAGGCCAAAGCTCTCAGTCTCAACAGTGTGAACATGGCATCATTTCCTTTGCATCCAGTTTAGCTTCTAATTCTACATCTGTTCTTCACAGCTTACCTGTCACATTGAAAATGTTGATTCAAGTTCATTTAACTGAAAGGGTTCATTAGATAATGGATAGCTGTAAAGCAAGTTGATGAAATGAACCAGATCCAATATAACAGTAGAAAAGATGAATCATTAAAATGCTAGCTACCCAAATGAAAAAATATGAAACTTGTAGGAAAAAGACGCAGGGAAAAACTATGTAAATGGAGAACATACACACAGAAAATAAAGATAAACCATAACATAAAGAAAGGTTGGAAATTATTAATGGGAAATGCAAATATGAAGTAAAAAGAGGCAATGCAGTTGAAAAATTGTTTAAAAGTAGGAAAACAAAAAAGCAGCTATCTACTCATTCTTTACAGTCAACTATGATGAGTGGATTGGTTATTGTAAATTCACTTCAGTTGTCTTCTCAGATTCTTTTTTTTTTTTTAAGAAATTTTTTAACTTAACACATTTACAATACATACATAGAAAGGAAGTAATTCAACATCACAAACAATTATACAATGTTAGAAATACATTGAATCATCGAGGTAATATAACACAATAAGAGTATAGGTATTTCAATAGCAACATTTCAAGGCTATCCCAACCACTAAAAGTCTTATTATGATGTTTAGATGTTATTCTGATCACTTCATTCTCAGTTTCCCATAGTATGGCTGTTAAATTTAAAAATTCTTTGAATATAGGAATAATTCAGTTTCTAATTTTTTGCAATAACTTTTCTAGCAAAAGACTCCAAAATATCTTTTGTTTAGCTTCCACAGATACAGGAAGTGAAACATTCATTAGTCTTACTGATCTAGTTAAAGAACAATTATCAGGCCATAACCCATTAAAATACTTATCTCTTTCCAATATACATTTCATTTTTCACAATCCATAAACACCTGTGTCCAATCAGTTTTTACATCTTTACTATATCTCCAACAAACCGAATAAGTCATTTTACTAAACTTATACATTTTATAGGGAGTAACAAACATTATGTGTATTTAATACCACATAAAAATTTTCCAATATAACACTGAAGATGTTTGACTTGCTGATTTAAGTAACAAAATTTTATTCATACCATGTGTTGAGGCATGGAATCCACCATCTACAAACTCCAGAATTTTTCATCAAAATTATTATTTAAAATTAACTTGCATAACTTGCACAACCTTCCTTTGTAGGTCAATTTACCATCAATTATAGCATTCTGATAATGGGGAATAGTGTCCTGCTCCTCTTATCTCACTATCTACAAATGCATTTCATTCTTACTGATGGGTAATATTTTATTATTTATTTATTTTACATTTGTTGACCGGGATAGTCCAACTGGATGCATGTCCATTTTCAGCGGTGGCCTGGGGAGAAAAGCTCCAAGGGTAAGCAGATACAGCATTACATAATACCAGCATTACATATTACAAACAGACTGTTTACAGAGATTACATAAGTAAGCAAGTTAAACAAGTTCCACAGGTTACAGTTAATCCTGAGCACAAGTCAGGATTAAATTAAATTATACAGTAAACTGGTTACTGTGGTTACCTGTTAATATTAACAGGTTAACAGATGCTTCCACCCAATAATCTTTCATTAAATATTCCGGTGACTTCACCTTTACCTTTTCAAATCAATCACACCATAACACTAATCCATTACTTTTCAGTAAACTCATTTTAACATACTTCAGAGTTTTATCTAGAGGTGTGTGCAACTGGAAAGCACAAAAATTTCCATTTAGATAGTAATGGAGTTTTAAAAACATATTTTTTTAACTGTTTTAAGAATTGATTTCATATTTGCAGAGTCTAGCTACTGAAATGCATTTAATTCCCATGTAAATTTTATTAACAGGATGAAAGAATTATTACATATTTCTAATGTATCATATTTTATAAACCTATAAGAATTTAGTATAAAATCTGCAGCAATAGAAACAATAAATAAATAATTGTAGTAATAGAATAAGACTCTGCATCTGGGAAGGTAATACCATCATACTCGCATCTTATGTGATTTCTATAAGCAGTTTCAGCTTTTTTGGATATCATAAAAATAAAGTTTAATTTGTTCCATTTTCTTTAAAACTTTATTTGTCAGATATTAAAGCTATTGAATCCAATATATATAATCTTGGGTAATATAATCATTTTAATAAGTACTAGCCTATCCTCTAAAGTAAAAAAAAACATTAATTCCCGTTTTAATAAGAAGAAACAGTTCAATTACTTTTTACTTCAATTACTTTTTCAAAATTATTAATAATCTTACTCACATCTTGACAGATTTTTCCTCCCAAATATTTTAGTTCTTTTGCTTCCCAATTATATTTATTTTTAAACTCTAGTAACTGATTTAACACTAAAGTATGTTTAATTATCATTAAATTTCAACAGCAATACTTCGTGAAACTTTATAATTTCCTCATCTAGTTCTTTGAATAATTTAAATCTCCTACAGTTAGTAAACCATCATCTTCTAAAAGCTGCATTTTAGATTGACAATCCTTGTCAATTGAGAATCCATCCATTTTTTATTGCTTCCTATATTATTAGTTAAGGGTTCAATAACTAATGCAAATAGTAGAGAGGACAGGGGACACCCTTGCTTTGTGCCTTTGTTTATAGTGAATTCTTGAAAAATGTAAGATCCGATTTTAACAGGTGCTTTAGAGTCTCTATACATTTTTTTAATATTCCAATAAATTGCTCTGGAAATGCAAACATTTCTAAAATTTTAAACAAGTAGCTCCATTCTACAGAATCAAAAGCTCTCTCGATATTTACACTAATTAGGGTCAATTTCTTGTTCATTCCTTTTGCTAAATCTAAGATAGTTATTACCCTTTCATACTATTACATGTTAATCTACCGATTATAAATCCTGTTTTATCTTTATTAATCTACTATATTGCTTAATATTGCAGCAAAGATAAAAGTAAATAGTCTACACATTTAATACTAAAATAAGTCTATTTGAGGAAATTCACTTATTATCATTTCCTTGTTTAAGTATAGGTGAGAGTACAGAAAATTCCAGAAGGAAGGAATTATTTTGTCACTCTGAAGTATTCTGAAAATATCGCTCAGTAATTCTAAAAATATTTAATGGGCACAGACTATACAGTTCCAAATTTAAGCCATCTAACCTTGGAGCACTATCATTTTCCCTTTAAAAAAAACTTCTATTATGATAATAGGCTTATTCAACAGAAATATTTGCCAGTAATCAAGTTTGTTAGTAACATTTATGTTTAAATACTTGTCAATTTTGTAATCATCAGGATTATTATTTTTATCTTTATTAAGATAGTCATGCAATTTTAAAAAAAAATATTAACTATTCCCTTTGTGTTTGAAGTAAGCTTACTAGTGTGAGGATTTTGGATATTATTGATTTCTGTCTTTTTGCTTAACATCTTACTTATCTTAGCTAATCTATGTAGATTTCTTGAAGTCATTGCATAACTGAGTGATTTTAATTCTTCTAAAGCTATCTCCACTTTATGTGTTAAAACTGTTTGATATTTTGTCATTATTGTTTAATGATTTCAGTATTATCCAATTTCTTTGCTTGTTATTCAGATTTTGTTGTGTGTATTTCATCTTTTAATCCTAACAACTCTTTATCCCACTCTCATTTTATTACTAGCCCATCTTCCCATTCTATCTTTAATATGCATTTTAAGGAGTCCTATAACATTTCTTTACTAACCAGACTATATCATTCAAAGATAAAAATGTTATCGATTTGTCACTAAAGGTAACTCTTAAATTCTTTTATCATATATACTGAGATTCTATAAATGATATGCAATTTCCTTATATCCATTAACATATTAATAGTGCATTATGATCAGATAAAGGACAAGGAATAATTTTAAAATGATTCACTTTATTAAGTAAATCTACAGAGGCATAAAATCCCATCAATTCTAATTTGTGTCCCATGCACATAAGAATAATGAGTGAAGAACAATAACTTATCTTCTGCTTTTACTATTTAATCAACTAAATTATTACCAATCCATCTCTTTAGTGCTTTAGTTGATGCAGAATTTTAGTTTTCTTCTGTTCACCTGCATCTTCTATTCTAGACATGCATCCACTCTTGCACCTATTCCAGGGATCCAGTAAAAATTAGCTAGTGTATAGAGTCTGACATTATATTTAAATATTATGAATATATACATTCATCTGGGATCATTAATGGATTCCATGACCTTGGGCATTAAAATAGATTATCTCCAAAGTACATCAGTTCCTGTACTCTTTCTTTTAAAAGAAGCAGATGATAAAATTCTGTAACCTACTTTATTTAAATATTGTACGTATTTATCTATTAAGTGAGTCTCCTGCAAGAATATAGTCTCCTCTATTTAATTTTATATATCTCATTAATGATTTCCTTTTATTGCCATCAATTAATAATCCATTTACATTAGTAAATAAATTAAAACTATCCATAATGTATATTTAAAATGATTTATTTTAAAAGATAGCATGACCCATCTATCCACCATATTAATTTAATTGCCTACAACACTCTACTGAATTCCTCCAACACTATCTTAACATTTCACATTTTTTGAATTCATCCTTTATACAAATTAAACTACTAAGGCTCATAAATAACAAAGACAAGTCTACAACTGTAACTGTATATATTATTAATAAAACACAACCTGCCATGGATACCAAAAGTTCCTAGTTTATTGAATAGACATTACTGTACTATTTACCAATACCTAAAAATTCAAAAAACTAGCCGAAAGCTATTGCAACTTACAAATAATTAATATATCTAAGAGAAAAACAGTAAAACACTATTAATTTATATATTTTGCCCTTTAAAACTATTCCCCTAGTACTACATAAAAGTTTAGTAATCCTCTTCTATTAATCAGAAATATTAAATAATTCAACAAATAGTGTACTGTATATCTATTTACATAGCAGTGGTATAAATTATATATTAATTATTCCTAAATTACTTGCTCATTCAGCATTATAACTAAATCTCTAAATGAGTAGAACAGAGTGGGACCTGAAGAGAGAAAGATATCTGCAAACATATAGAGGACAGGTAATCTTATTATACTAAACTATTATACAAAATGAAAATCAATGTTCATATATATTCATCATGCTAAAAGATATATGCTTCATCAGCTTACTTTGAGAAACTACAATAAGGAATTATATCAAATAATTGTATAATACAAATGTCAGCTATAATAGCATGGAATGTAATTTCTGGTGTACTGTATGTCTTGTATAATTTCTTGTATACGTTTTGTATAATCTCTATAAGTGTAGCTTATCTCCCTGGGCCTCCACTGAAAATGAGTCTTATCCCAGTTGGACTTTCCTGGTAAACAAATGTAAAATAAAATACATATATACATGGTTTATAGAACTAACAAAAGCTCTGAATTAATTTTAAAAGTACAAGTGTTTATCTCCTAAAATTGCATAACACTCAATATATCAAAATATTTAAAAATCCTTTAGCTTATTGAACTAATTCATAAAAATGTGTACATTATTGAGGTCAAAGAGAATGTCTTGCTATTTCTATGCAGTAAAAAAAAATTGTAGTCTATATTTTATTCAGAAGTTACAATGTGCTTAATACAAATTCCATTATCCTTTCCCGGGTTCAAATATATTGAAAAAATCTACTTTATTGTCTATCAAAATCAGGTAGTCTTAGTGAATCTAATAACATACAATATGCAAAAAGCTTCAAAGTTCACATGACCAAGCTTCAAATTAAAGCTTTCAGGATATTTTCACATATTTTTATAAGATTTTATATGTAAATTATATGAGATCTTGTGCATTCACATTCCTGTCATATGCAGGTATATTTACCATACATCTTTTTATATGCAGTTTATTTAAATATATGTTTTCTGACTTATTTGCCCTCTAATATTCTGCCTTATTCTATTTAATTTGCTTTTCTAAACTCTCCTATCAATGAGCTATTTCATCATTAGCTCTCCATCAGAGACTACAGTTTGTGTATATAATAACTTATTGATATGGTTCTTTTATTAATCTTATATAGGAGATACTTCATTCCTTGTGCATTTGAATATTATTCATAAGATGTTTACTTTTCTTATTAATTATAGTATTACAATCAATCTTGACTATATATATAAAAGAATTCCTGCTTGTTTAATTTGAATGTGTGCTTTTAGACATTGTGAACTGCTGTTTTGATCTAAGCTTCACATCCTGATAGTAGAATTTGATTATGTGAAAATGACAACTTACAATACACAGTAGCTGCTAATTTCCTCTGTAAGTTTCTCAAATCTTCTCAATTCTTTTAAACTGTTGTAATCAGTAACAAACATCTAACTGTAGTTATTTCCATTAATATGTACAGTTGGAGTTAGCAACACTATACCGTAAGCTATTAGCATTCAGCAAAATGTAAGCAAATTATATGTCAGCAAGAGCTCAATAAAAACATTACTACAGCTTTTGTTTTACTATGTTTGTCACTTCTAAATATGTTTAAATAAGTTACTTTGAGTAGATTTCTCACAAATATACTTGAAAAAGTAAGTTTATTCCTGTTTTCACAGACATCGGTGATGAACTTTGACCTAAATTTTTTCAGAACAGCTCAAGGAACAGGTGGGAAGCAAGGCAAGCAAGAATCAAGCATTTTCACACAACTGTAACATTATTTTATTCTCAAGCTTTTTTAAGTGTCAATTGCTTCATAAACGACATTTGAAAGGAATGTGTTACACAGGAACAAAGAGAACAAAATCACCAGCATTTTAATTACCATAACATTTAGGTCTGACATTCAGTTAACCCAGCAATGCACATACTAAGCAAAGTTAAGCAAATACAATTCTTAACTTATATAGTTTTAAGGTTGCCAGTTCTATTGCTTATAACTTAATGACATTCCCCTACAGGAAGTATGTGTTTAACATTCAGAAATACATTTATATGTTTAGTTAAATATTTGTCTTTCACTGTAAATAAAATAAAACAGTAAAACTACCCATTTATATTCTTTATCATGAAGAACATTTTAACTTAAAATATAAATGCATATTTACATATGGTTTGAAGCTTAATGTCCAATACAAATCATTTACTTAGTGTAAATCTATTATTTCAGAAAATAAAAGCCCTGCAACCAGAGAATAAAAATCCCTTGTTTTAAGCTTTTTATTTTTAGAAGCAGTTTTCCAGAAATTCAGATCACTCTGTCTCTTGAGGGATACATTGTTCCATTACATTTCTTCACTATTACTAAGGAGTTTGTTTGTGTTAACTAAAGCAGACGCCTCCTCCAGTGTGTCAAATATTTAGTTTCTTCAGGAAAAAAATGATTTTTGCAGGAACCACCAGAATGGGTTTAATATTGTTCTTTTTAAGTTCCTTAATCAGTGGTAAGCAGGATTTTCTTTTACTCATCTCTTTACTGGAATAATCATTGCTAAAACTGATTACATGTTCATTTGTTTTAATAGGTAGGTGGGCTGGACCATACTGTTTTTAATATTTGATCTTTTTCTAAGCTGGACCAAAAGCTAACTATACTTAAACATGGTGGTGAGTTTTCCTTCTTCAAAGGTGCTATCGGGGATATGTGTGTCCTTTCAATTCCAAAAGATAAAGTTTCAGATGGATTTAACGTTTTATGTATCAAGGTAGTGAAGAAATGTATTACATTGTCTCCCTCATACGTTTCAGGTACACCGTACATTCTAATGTTATTTCATCTCAGTCTATTTTCTAAATCATCAATTTCATCTATGAGCCAGTTATTTTGCTTTAAAAGGAATTCATTCTGAGACTCACCTTCATTTATTCTCCCTTCATGATCATTTAAAGCTTCTTCTATGCTGCTGATTTGTTCACTTGGTTGTTTCATAAGAATTTCTAAATGTTCTGCCTTTTTTCTGAACTCTTCTTTGAAACTTATTATTTTGGTATCCAGTTTGTCCATTTTAAGTAATGCATCCTGTATACTAGATATTACTGACCGGATATTTTGTTTTTAAACACAAGAATCCTGTGTACCATTGAGTGGCTCATGTTGGTCTCTTCTCTCAACCAAGCAGTTGAAATTCTGATGGGAAGATTACAGCTTTTGAACAACTTCAAGTTACAAATCTTTTCTCTGACTATTAGTGAATAAAATTAGCAAACAGGTATCACCAAATCTTATTTTTTGATTAACTTTTGTCTGACAGAAAATGACAGAGAGAGTAGGTAGTGACAACTGTAGTATCTAAGCTACGAGTGGTCTACTGGACCAACTGCCTAGTACAAATCTATAAATATATGATCATTGCAAGGCAGCTAACAAAATTTTTCAGAAGGAAAATTGTTTTGGTCTATTTCGAAGAAGAATATGAAGGCATGGAATATTATTTCAGAAAATACTTTGCAGTGAAAATAAACAGATGACACAGCAAGGACACTATATCAAATGATGCATGCATGTTAAAGCATTGGTATTAATGACCTTCTATCCTGCTTATATACCAAAATGCTTGTTTCCAAAATAAGTGTCAAGGCTACTCTTAAAAATATTTAAACCAGTACTTGCTCTAATGTAATTTGGAAGTCTGTTCCATGCATCAGCTGCTCTCTCAGAGAACCAAATTGGTACACTTCATTCCTACAGAATCTTTTTTTAATTTCTTCACGTCCTTTGGGTTTCTAATACCATGATGGGAATGGACCCCATTTCTAAGACAAAGTTCAAATTTAAGTTCATGAAATTAGCATGGTTTCAATCTTTGATGTCAGCCAGTAGTGCTCTTCGCAGCACCCGCAATGTGCCCAGTAATGACTACCTTCTGCAGTTCGTATGGAGTTACATGTATTGGTAACATATCTAAATACAATTGTAAATTATTTTTTATAAGACCCATTGCTCCTACTACTATTAGGACTGTATAGGTATCTTTCTTCACATTGCTCTAATTTCTGCCTGCAGATCCTGATATTTTATGACTGTGTCTCTATACTCAAGCCACTGTAGTCACAGGGTGTGGCAAGTTCAGTGATCAATGATACTCGTCTTCTTTTCTTGGACCGCTATATCTGGCTTTCTAGCATCTGTCTTTTGAACTGTTGGTAATGGATGATCCCATGTGATGTAGATTTCTTCATTTTCTATGATGCTTTGTGGCTCATGTTTCTAGTGTTTTTCAGCCACTTCAATACCATAATGTCTGCACAATCCCCAGTACAACAGTATCGCCACATTATTATACCTTTCAGTATACAGCCCTTCTGCCATTAGTCTGTTGCAACCAGCAACAAGGTGTGCAACTGTTTCCGATTCGGTTTTGCAAAACCTACATTTGTCTGTTTCTCCCACATGTTCAACTGAGTTTATAAACCAACGTGTACACAGCCAACTATCTTGGGCCACCAATATTAATCTTTCATCTCTTGGTTTGAATTTGCCTCTCCTTAACCATTCCCGTGGGGGTTCCTGATCAACATGAGGTTCTTCCAGAAGTTTTCTATACTTGCAGCTACATTTATGCTTTTTTCACATTTCTTGCCTTCACATCTGATCTTTCACCTTATGTTCTTTCTTTTGTTTTTTGGCACATTCAATTGCTGCCTGATTTTTATCTACTTCTGGTTGATTTCCATTCCTACTTGATGCCGATAAGCTTCTGCTAGATTAAGCAGAGACATCATCTTAGATTTATTCTCCTCAGGTTTCAAAACTTTCACTACATTTGGGTCTTGTGAGGTCAGCAGTTATGTGCGGAGTCCCACGATTGCAGATCTATACATACAAGCAATTTCAAGGAGGCCCATCCTTCCTTCGGAACAGGGAATATATAATCTTGGAATGCAGTGATTTTTATAAATCATTTGATGAGCATGAAACATCCTTCTTGTTTTCCTATCTAATCTATTCAAGATGTTTTGGGGCCAGTCAATCACTCCAAAACTGTAAGGGGTCCCTATTAATTATTTGAACTTTTCAAAGTTCGAATGTCATATGGTCAACACCATATAATCGAACTTTGAAAAGTTCGAAGGTTAAAAGCAATGGCTCTGTACCGAGCAAAATGTGAAACTTTCTGTTTTCTGCACTGAAGTGTGATCTTGGAGTTGGTATATTTAAGTGGGGTGGGGGGGTGAGGGTGCAGGTGGGCTTGCCCCACTGCTCAGAGTGTTCAGGTAAGTTTTTTTTTTTTATTTTTCATATATTTTTGAAGTTTCAAACTTCGCTCATATGTTATCGAACACATGAGGTTCAAAGTTTTGAAACTCTGAATATATAATATAGACCCAACTGCAAGTTAGGACAGGAAGAGCAGATTGGTTTATAGCTTGAATTTTGTTCCTAGAGGTCAGTGCTGTCTTCAGGATTAATTTAGGTCTTCTGAAGTATTCCTTACCAAAGTTTTATTCGCATTTTTTCATGTTTTATTGTTGATCCTAATCAGTTCCCAAATATTTATACACTCCTCCTTGCTCAAGTTCTTTTATAGCACATTGTTGTCCCAAACTGATGTATTCCTGGGATTGCAGTTTTCCTGCTTTAAAGGTTGCTTTTGCACATTTATCAAGACCAAATGACATTCTTATATCTGAAAAAGTTTTAACAACTTGCAGTTGTGCTTTCAGTTCCTCATCTGATGAGCTATACAATTTTAAATCATCGACAAAGAGAAGGTGAAAAGTCTTTACACTTTGTTATCTAGGAGCCAGATTACAGCCATGGCCTAAACTGTTAAGTAAACAGATTAATGGATTAAGGACATGGCAGAATAGCAACGGTGACAGAGAGTCACCCTGGAATATCCCCCTTTGAATTTTTATCCCTGGGATAACAATTTGTCCTTTATCATGTCTTAATTGCAAATTGGTCTGCCACTGTTTCATGGTCACTGTAATATAGTCAATCAGTGTGGGGTGTATCTTGTACATTTTTAAGCACTCTTATTAATGAATGAGGTATACTATTACATTTTTTTTGTAGTCAATCCATGCCATACTTAGATTCTTCCCCTTTTACAGTTCTCCACTATGACTTTAACAACAAATGATCCTTTGTTCCATATGACTTTCTTTTATTGCCCTTTTGTTCTACTGCCATAATTGAGTTTTCTTCTAAATGACTATAAACTCTGTCGGCATCAATTCCCATGTATAGTTTATATGTCGTTGGAAGGCAAGTTATTGGTCTATAATTTTTAGGGTAGCTTACAGGTTCACTCTTAAGTAAAAGCATTGTTTTTCCCTGTTGTTAGCCAGGCTGGTGTCTGCTCTGGGTGCACATATAAATAGTTCTTACTGATGTCTAAATCTTCGTGCAAAGATACTAATATACTTTTAACCAGAAGTTAGGTACTGAATCTGGGGCTGGGGCTTTCCATTTAGAGGCTTTTCTTAACTTTGTTTCAATCTCTCTAGCTGTTACTTCATCCCATTTCATAACCCGTACCTTTAAATTTTGTATTCTTTCTTTTACTTCTTCTATCCATTTAGCATCTTTGTTATGTTCTACAGGATCTTCATAGATACTTCTCAAAAATCTATTTCTTCTTTTTTTGGCAGTCTTTCAATTCCTTTTACCTCACTTCCCAGTTCTCTATAAAACCTTTTTGAGTCATCAATAAATTGCTTATTTTGCACTTTTCCTTGATATTTATCTTCATATCTTCTAAGTTTTTCCACCTGTACTAAAATTTTAATTATTTGCAACACTACATGAGAAATCCTGGTCTACTCCAATATTGTGCATTGCTTTTATCGCATCTATCTTTCTTAGTATGCTTGTCGATCTATTCCCTCTTCTAGTCTTCTAACAGTGACATTTCTTGTCTTAACTATTTTATAATTTTCTCTATTCGATATTTCCATGATGTTATTCAAATTTTCCCCTTCCTTTCCCTCAGTGCCCTGTATTCTTGTGGTAGAACTTTATCAGTTATTAATTTAGCTGCACAGTAATATATCCTGTTTACTTTTGTTATATCGCATGGATCTCTATGCACAGTCCTAATTACTGTGTTCATTTGTTTTATAAGACTTCTAACATTTTGGGTTTTATTAACCTTCTGCAGTCTATTCCATTCATTGATCCTGATTTATCTGTCCATGTCTATTAAATAAAGCAATTCTTCTCTTAGCTCATTTTCTTCCAAACTGAGGGCACATCCCTCGTTTTCCAGTTCCTGCAGGCATTCTATAGAAGGTTCTATAGCATCTTCATGTGACACAGTCTCATCAGTTTCATCCTGTGCCGTCTGTTGCTCTATCATATGGGAACTCACTAGCCTATCACTCCTCAACATTGACTACATCAGAGTTTCTACATAGGCTGTCTGATGATTCTCTAGTACTTTCTGATAACCCCAAAGATAGCTTTTTTTAAATGCCCTATATACCTGAATAAAATCTCCTCTTAGATATCTATAAGAGACACTGTACAAGTTCAGATATTTTAGTCTTTTATAATAACTTTCAAATTTCACATCCATGGATGCCCTTGGTACATTTCCACTGTACTCTTTCCAGTTTACTCATGCCTGTTTTCATATAAGGTTTCCATATTGTTATTCCATACTCAAGTTTGGGTCTAACGCAACTAACAAACAATGGCTTCATCATTTCTAATTTCCTAGACTTTATAAATCTTTTTATACAATCTAAAGTTCCATAACTATCATTAACCAATTGGTTGACATGATTAGAAAAACTCACAGCTGGATCTACCCATACACCCAGGTCCTTAAATGAATCTACAGTTTCAATCACTGTGTGCTATATTAAATTTTTAACCTTTCAATTTAGGTCTCCAAAATCTCATATGCTTAGCTTTTGATGTATTAATCAGCGTATTATTCTCCTGTGCCCAAATGGGCCATTTAGTCAAGTTCTTTTGCAGGCATGCCTTACCTGTAAGTGCATGTAATGAATTCACCCAATTTCAGGTCATCTGCATATAGACTGTAGAACACCTCAGATAGGTCTGACAGATACAATCTAAACAAGTAAGGGCCTGGGACAAAGCCCTGTGGGACACCCTGACTGTAACTAAGAATTTCACCTGTCCAACTGTTGTATGATACTTGCCATGTCCTATTTGTAAGGCATGCAGCTATCCATCTTATCAAGAGTACCTCAATACCTAGTGGTTCTAACTTACCGATCAGTGTTTTGTCTATGACCCTATCAAATGCTGAAGTGCCATTCAATGACTACTTAAAAACACACACGGTGCAAATGCCACAGAACAGGCTTTCAAAGTGCTTTTTACTGCTGCTGCTTCTTAGAATGGCTAAACTGCAGTCTTTCCTGAAGCCTGAATTGTACTACTTCGACTCATCTCCTATGCCCCTTCACAGCCAACTTCCCTAGCTGTCAAAGTACTACAGGCAATTTCAGCGGTTATCTGCTGTAATTGACAGCTTCCAGCAGGAGACTTCATTCATGTACTATTTCCTTGTTCTACCATTTACTTTCTGTATAGGTAGGGGAAGGACCAGGGAGCTGTGACATAACAACATGGGTGGGTTTTTCGGACGGTCGTGATGTCAATTTGGGGAGGCAATTGGCCAGAAAACTACCTGCATTCACTGGCCTTGATGATATCAGTGAATTGGAGACTGTAGCAAGCTTTTCCAGGGCTGGAGAAAAGTTTTTTGAAAGTGAAACCACCACAGTACAGTAAGGTACTGTTCTAGTGGAGAGAAACAGTTGATTTAAAATATTTTAAATGCTGTATTGTTTATTCACAGCAGGGAATGTAAATAGGAAGAAAAAAGACAGAGAAGCTGAGCATTTAATAATAGAATCTCATTGTTGTCCTTTAAGCCACAAAAGTAACTGTTACAAGAGAAAAGTCCTACAAAATGTCATGAAAAAATAAATTAAAGAAGGCAAAAAAGATATACAACATATTTGGTTTAAATGTGGAAGAACAATGAATTTTGGAAATAATTTGATGTAAAATAATTCAAAATATGACACCACAACATATATTTATTGAGAATCAAGCAAGATTTAACAAGTGGTGTATTAAATGCAAATTAATATGGAGTGTGGTTTTATACAATCAAAAATAGAGCACAGAAAAAATAAAGAAATGCAATGATGTTTGTGGATACAGGTATAATAAGCTAAGCAATAATTCCCAACAAGGTATTAATCACTGTGTAAATAACGCCCAACTGTGTCAGGCCTCTACACCCCTGGAATGGTGTTATTTACACAGTAACATACACTCTGGAGGGCATTCTTGTGTTTAGAGAAAAGGCTGTATGTAAAATTGTTCCGTTTTACTTATTTTGT
Organism: Protopterus annectens; assembly: GCF_019279795.1. NCBI lineage: Eukaryota > Metazoa > Chordata > Ceratodontiformes > Protopteridae > Protopterus > Protopterus annectens. The sequence goes on along the minus strand of NC_056730.1, from coordinate 582,400,312 downwards.
ATTACTGTTATGTTTTTTATATATTTTTGATGTAAAGTAGTTCCTCCACCTAATGTTTCAAACTTGCTGTAGTATATATTATGTAAAAAGTGTTAGAGGAAGTATTTTACAGCCAGAATACAACTTTTCAAAAAATGTACACATATTTACTTCACTTTTTTGGTCCCTTACACCTAAAATGTGTGGTTTGCTGCCAGTCTTTGGGGACTAAAGTCACTACATAATGACATATATTTGGGTTTCAGACTATTTCCTTCAGAAAATGCATCCCAAAACAAATCCTGTTATCCAAGCAACTTTGTAATCTTATAAGAGCAATATTTAAAATCTGTTCCTATTTTTGAGCCTTTGTGCCCCTTCTATTTTAGGCTTTATTCAGATTTCTTGAGCTAAGAAGTGGAGAGGAGAGGTATGCAAACCTCTTAACTGCTGTTGCCACTGCTCAAAATATATCTTACCACCACCTCCCCCCCCCCCCAACAGAAACAGTTGTGGTTGAGAAAATGCATTCTAACAAATCTGGTTATATGAGCAACTTTGCAATTTTATAACAGCAATATTTATTCTTATTTTTGAGCCTTTGTCGCCCCTTTATTTTAAGCTCTATCCAGATATCTTGAGCTAAGAGGTCAAGGAGTATGCAAACCTCAACTACTTCTGCTGCCACTGCTCGATTACTCTAACACTTTCCACCCACACACACACACACACACACACACACACACACACACACACACACACAAACACACACACCTGCTCTCATTCACACAAGCACACATACACTCACGTATGCAGACAGAAAAATAAACACACATACTTTTCTTTCTTTTATATGTTTCTTTTACTTTTACACAGCAAAAGCACTGCTTAGGAAGTGTAAACTAATGGCTCGATCAATCTCGCACGCACTCTCATGCATGCATACTCTCGCACACAGAGACATAAACACACATGGACAAACTCAAAAAGCCCCAGCTATTCTCTGTCTTATATCACTAAAAGGCAATCTCTGCTTGACTTGCAATGTCATGTCTGACCCAGCTCTGTTAGAAATGCTACATCTAAAGAAATCTCAATCCCTCCACACCACACGCTCGAGAGACCTCAACCTCATTACCACAATCAACAAAACATGCTGGAGGGACAGGTTCATAACCCAGAGACTGCCTATGCTCTGGAATAGAATTCCCATACATGTCAAGCAGAGCACCTCACTGGCCCTCTTCAAGAGAAATCTTGATGAGTGGATGGGAAATAGAAAGTTCACCCCGGGGGTCACTCCAGTGGCTCTACTTGATAGCGACACTGGGAACTAATGTCGGTTGACATGATGCCAGGGCACTTCTATTGGCTAGGCTTGTAAAGGCTCCAGGGCCATTAGCCTAGTACACACAAACATTTTTCCATTTTTTTTTTAATTTTCTTCTTTTTTTTATTTTATACTTGCTAATCAGCAAGCGTGCTCCTTAGTGAGTGGAAAATAATGGCGACTTTCTTTCAGTCTGAAATGCACAGCAGCGTAATATGGTGCTGTGAAGCAATGGACTTGTTTTTCAGTGGGCATTACCTGTAGATTAACATCCTGCTAGAGAATGTCCATTCTCCAATCAGAGTGCTGATGTACAGGTCACCCATTCTCTACAAGAAAATAATAAACCTTGTGAATACAAAAATGGAAATAATCAATGTGAAACAATGTTAATGTAAAGACAATGACCTCCAAAATCCCCCAAAGATATAAAAGTACCTTTAAGCAGCATTTAGTATAGAATGACACAGGTATGACTTTCTGCATTAGGCCAGTGCCGGATATTAAATCCTCAAGCTACATGTCATGAGAAGCTGAACTTAAACAGAAGTCAGCCCTGTCAAAAACTGACCATTAAAGATAACAGTCTGTTGGGGATCATTTTAATCTGTACAACAACGCATGTTCCAAAGCTAGAATAGCAATAAAGATGTTGATTAGAGCTCAATGAACACGTTACAGGCAGGACATTTAATTTGGTATGAGCATTAAAATAAGCAGAACTTACAAGTAACTGGCTGAAAAGCATGTTCGGTGCTGTTACTTCCAATGATATTACAACTACTCAAGATGAAAAACATGTGCTAGGGGTATGTGAATCTAACTATGGTTTATAAGAACTGTATTTTGTTCATTCCAGCTTTCAAATAAGGTCACCTGAAAGGTGCTTTGCTCACTTCAGCTTTCAAATACAGGGCACCAAAATGGCAGACTAAAAGTTTTGTAAAATACACCAGTCAACACCTTAATGGTGGATCTCTAGCTATCTCATTCCATAAAGAGTAGTGCCACTATGCCAAGTCCCATTATAACTCTTTTTCAAGTCTACTTTTAATTAAAATTGTTTTAAAAATTAAGACAAAAATATTTATCTGGTCTCAAATTACTTCAGGAAAATACATATGGCTTTGGCTTTGCAGATTCATATAAAAATGAAATAGTAGAAGTACTGCTTCTCAAAACAGTAGCCAGTCCATACAGCCCCTCCACGTCACAAAATGCCTTGAAAACAGAAGTCCCAGACTGCATGCAACTGTCACGCCCAGCAGTTATGTGCTTACCATAAAGACAGATATGTGTAAGCAGGTGCTCCTGGAGGTTACACTCCACAAGTTAGCACTGGCTGGGCCTTCTCACTCCACCTTTCCAGGTGATCCTACAGATGATCCTCCACATAAGGAACTAGCTTTCTGATTGTTGCTTGCTGCATTCCGACAACCTCCTTTCACACCACCTCGACCAATAACTAAACCCTTGTTATCTAACTAAAATGATGTAAGAATACTCCCACACTCCATACTCCAGTACTCATTCTGACTACACATTTAAAGGCACATACACATGTTCCATAACCACCATATTACAACTTCCAGCACCCCAGCATAAAACTACGAGTTTTAGAATTACAATAATGGGTCACAGACCCTGTACAACCCATCAGCACTTCTGCTGGCTCAGCTGGGTCTGCAGATTACTTTATAAAAAAGGGTTGGAGGGACAGTGTTCAGAAGCACAACTTTGAATTGCTGTTAGTTTGCTTACTTGACCTTTATAACAGTATTTCAAAGAAATGCCAGTTTATTTCTAGACACTTTCTTTTAACAGCCGAGTATCTCCATTCTGCACTGCTAAGCTTCCTACTGATATAGTGCACAGGATACACTTCTCACCTTAAATGTCTTGAGAAAACACTGCCCCCAAACCTACTCTGACACTTTGATTCATAAGGTAACCTTATTACTTAATCAGGTATTAATACTGGTTCATAAATGAAAGCTATATACTTACCATGACAGGACAGAAGCAGACAACACAGATCTTTCTCAATGGTTGGGTCTCTGGATCCATCCTTGGAACAGACTTCAGAGACACTACATTTTGGAATCACAGCTCAGGCTCCTCCCATTACACATAATCCCCTTCTGTCCCTGAAATACCATGTTGGCCCAGCACCAACTAATGAACAAAGGACCCTCTCCTCAGAGACCAAATTCATATAGCCCTTTAGCTTATATTTTGATCTGGAGCTTGAAGAGCACAGGAACAGAACAAAGTAAAAATCAGTATGGTCATAACAGAAACCAATAAATAACAAAAGGAGGAGGGTAGGAGGCTGAGGAAGGAAGGAAGCAGACAACACAGATGATTCTGGTAAGTACATAACTTTCATATCTGATGTCTCTTCAGTCTGTTCCCTAATGGTTGGAACAGAGTCCCCAGCTAATGAAACTTCTGGAAGGTCTCATGGAAGAATACTCCAGAGGATGGCTGAACCAAAAACAGCTCTATCTCAGGAGTGTAAATCCAATCTGTAACAAGAATTGAAGGTATGGACAATGGGCCAAGTGGCTGCAGAGCAAATATCATCAATGGAAACTCTTGAAAAGAAGGTGGTAGAAGTAGCCACAGATCTATTTCTGAACTACACTCACTAACTCAAAAAGTATTCAACTCAGTACAAGTTTGGTTCTTGAAACGCTGCCTCCTTTTGAACGCCAAAAAAGCCAAGCTCCTACTCTTTACACCTACCAGTAGGTCCTCTCCTATAGACTTCTCTGTCAAATCCAACAATGGCACCCTTATCTTACTCAATCCTACCACCAAATAATTAGGAGTCACAATCGACAGCAACCTTAACCTCGATAGCCATATAAATAACACCATACAAACAGTAAACAGAAAAATGGGCTCCTTATACAGAATCAAACCCTTCTTAACTCCAACAGCTAGAACCACTATTGCCCACTCTCATTTAATCTCAACTCTTCTTTACGCCTCACCTATTTACACTAATCTAAAAAAAAAATTAATCTTCTCAAACTAGCAAACTCCTACAACAATATTGCCAGATTTGCCACTGGCAATGCATTTCAAACTCACCACTGCCTGAATCTAAAGCAGCTAGACTAGCTTGAACTTCCTAACATTCTGATTTTTTCCCAACTGACCATTGCCCATAAAATCTTTTACCAACCAAATAATTCTCCTATACTTGCTAACCTCATTACCCCATATAATAATCTTAATTCCCTACGCTCTTCTAGCAAATTACTAGCTAGCATAAGTAAGTCCAATAACTTGGCAGGTGACACCCTTTTCTCCAATACCGCTGGAAAAAACTGGAACCTTCTACCTACAGATCTAACTCTACTACCGTCACTGTCACTCTTTAAGCAAAAACTCAAAAGACACCTAAAATCTCACTGGTTATGTCCCTGCAGTAACCCTGACTAATCTTCAACCATTCCCTACTTCTATCTTCACACTGCCTCTGGATACACAATCGTACTCTGCGTACCCCTCGGTATGCAGAAACTGGTACTAGTAAGATTAATATAACTTCCAGTATTTATGTAAACTACCAATGAACTTTAATGTATCTCTTATATCTTACAGTAAGAAGACTTATATAATCCTTTAAACTCATCCTTCTTAGTATTGTACTTCTTCTAAACTCCTTTTTTGTTATACATCTGTATATTATATTTTGTGCTACGTTGGAGCTTTTCTCCCCGGGCCTCTACTGAAAATGGAAATATATCCAGTTAGACTAGCCCGGTCAACAAATGTAAAATAAATGTTAAATAAATAAATAAATAAATAAATCTGAGTGAGCTTAATGGGTTTGGATAAGTAATCAGAGTGTGTGGAGCACAAATGACACAGGTTTAGATAAGGCCAACCCCTTCTCTCTGTATACCCTCTCTGTATACATATGAGATACAGTCAGATAACCATCTAGAATGAGTCACTTTAGAGACTCCCTGTCTCAGTTTGGTGGTTTGGTTGTTGAGAAAGAGACAAATAGTTGATCAGACTGTCTAGTTTTCACTGTACGATGAAGGTAAAAAAACTGAGCTGGATGATGTATATCCAACAAGTGCAGCATGTACTCTCCTTTGTCAGCAACATTAGGAAAAAAAACTGGATGACAGATAGCTATAGAGATCTTGCTAAATCAGTCTATCTTTGGAATAGGAAGGGTTAGCTCAAAGGGATACTCTAGCCTTACAAAAGATCAGATAAGGAGGTTGAGATGAAGTAGCTGCCACCAAGAATGTTTTCCATGCCAGAAATTTGTGGTCTACCTTGGCTGCAGGTTCAAAAGAGGGTCTAGTTAAAGCCTTGGAAAGAATGCTGATGTCCCAAAGAGGAGTAGGATCCCCTAGGGGAGGTCGTAAAACAAAAGTAGCTCAAGGAAGACTTTGAATATTTTAAGGGAAGTGATACAAGACCGATTTTTCTCAATATTAAAACTACAAATGGCAGCTAGCTGGACATTAATAGTAAAATAGTTGGTTCCACTGTGAAAAAGGAAAACCAGAAAACCTAAAATGGCTGGAACAGGGGCTGAAAAGGGGTCCAGATTACTAGGACAGGTACAAATAGAAAACCTCTTCCACTTGCTTTTATAAATCCTTCTGGTAGACAGTCTTATAGATGAAGTAATAATTTGGATTACTTGTAAGGAAAATCCAGACTGACAGAAGTGGAAAAACCAAGCAGTACACTTGACAGCTTGAATGGCTGGATGAGGCATTCTTGAGGGGTGAGAAAGCTCTGGATTGGGATCCAGTACCCAAGGAGTGTCTATCAGATGTGGCCACAGTAACGGAAATGACACACATTCAAGCCAGAAAGGTGCAATGTGGGTGGCTGTGACCTTCCTCTGTAAGGCTTTCTGCAGGAATTTCAGGATAAAACAGTAGGAGGAAAGGCATGCAGCAGACCTGGGGGCCAAATGTGGGTCACAGCATCCTTTGGTAAGTGTCCCTCCTGGGAGATCAGGGCAAAGTACCTTCTGTACCAGACTACCAACATCTTGTCCTGTCGCTCCTAGAAGGAATGATTCCTGGAAGGCCTGCAATGCTAGGAGCACTGCCCTCATCTCCAGCATGTTGATATGAAAGCTGGCTTTGGAAGGAGTCCATGTGCCTTGGATAGTCCGTCCCTTGAAGTAGCCCCACCCAAGCTGAGAGTCATCTGTAGTCAGAGTGGTCTGGGGATGAGGAGGAACAAATGGGTGGCCTTGGGGAGCCTTTGGTGGCTCAAGACAGAGTTTGTGCATTCTGTGGATGCTTGTGAGAAGTACTTGGAAATTCACGGGTTGATATCCGATTGGCCATTGCACTCAAAGTGTCCACTGAAGAACTCTCATGTGATATCTGGCTTGAAGATCCAGAGTAATGGAAGCAACCATAAATCTTAGGAGGAGTAGAATCAGCCTTGCTGGTGGCTTCTGATATGAAGGAACTGCCAAAGCCTGTTTGCGGAGGTAGGAGAAGGCAACTTTGGCTTCATCTGGAATGGTTTGATTCCCCTTTGGCATTCGAGGCCATCGAGAGAGCGCTCTCTCTATCTGATGAGTGGACTTTTCTTCCTCACTTGGCTCCATCTATCCCTCATTGAATGCCTTTGGGTCCTGGTCCATTTATCCTATCCCATTAGGACAACCAGCTCATTCTAGCCTTGAAACAGTCGTGTCTTCAGAACTCCCATTTTTCTTCCGAGTTCTAACCAGAACATCCCACAATAGAGATTCCTTGGAAGCATGCCTGCAAGAGGAGGCTTATTGACTCCTATCAGGAGTCATTAACAGAAGACACTGACTCTGATAAGGTGGAGGCATCCCCCAGACCCCCCTTGAGGATATCTCATTTAGAGAGATCCTAGAACTTTTGAGACATAAAGGTGGGTGGTCCCATGAATCTCCCTCCCAAGAGGAGTCTGTTTTTCTTGAGGCCTTCAGATCCAGCCCATCTACTTCTTGAGTAGTCCCTCCTGCTGAGGAGATAGTTGACTTTATCTCAAAATGGGCATGGGCATGGGCATGGAAGGAACCAGGCATGGATGAAGAGATTCCATGCAAGTCAAATAAATTCTTAATACTGCACAAAGATTGCCTGCATTGGAGCAAGGGTCCTGCCCTCCATTCCATGGTGGTGGTGTGGCAGTCACCAGAAAGGAGCTTGCCAAAGAAAGCTGTTATGTCCATCTCTGGACATATGGCCCCCGACTGGACTGATTTGGGAAGTGAGTTTATACTTCAGCAACCTGCACTATGAGGGCGCCGAGCCACCTGCCACAAGTGACATGATTCCAGAGGGATTTGATGAAGGAGCTCTCTAAATCTGTCTTGGTGTCCATCTCTGGAGAGGACAAGAAAACGGTGGACTTGCAGCTGGCTACGCTCCAGTCCCTTGCAAATGTGTTGATGAGCTTGATCTTTAAATTGACTGAGGGCACTTTGAGAGGTGCATGCCTGGATGCTGTGTATGGAGGTGGTTGCAGCTCACCTCAGACTACAAGGGTTCCTGGTATTCCCATATCTGGATCACTGGCTTATCTCTGTTCACACAAGGAATCTTTTCATCTGCACCAAGGACACCTTGCTTCATCTTTGCACTTTGACTTGGCCGAGTTCACTGTAATGCCCAGTTATGTTTCTCCCTGTTCAGACAATAGAAAACATAATAGCTGACCTGGATATGAAGTGTTACATAGCTAGACTTTCAGAGAACAGGTTGTTCACCCTCCAAAGCAGGCTTTAACAGTTCTTTCATACCAGAAGCCATCAGCAAGACTGAGTCTACTCCTTCTAGGATCTATGGTTGCTTTCATTACTCTGGATCCTCAAGCCAGATATCACATGAGGGTTCTTCAGTGGAGACTTGAGTGCAATGACCCATCAAACATCACCCCATGAATTTCCAAGTACTTTTCACAAGCATCCACAGAATCTCACAAGCATCCACAGAATGTACAAAATATGTCTCGAGCCACCAAAGGCTCCCCAAGGCCACCCCTTTGTTCCTCCTCATCCCCAGACCACTCTGACCACAGATGCCTCTCAGCTTGGGTGGGGGTACTTCAAGGGATGGACTACCCAAGACACATGGACTCCTTCCAAGGCCAGCTTTCATATCAACATGCTGAAGATGAGGGCAGGCCTTCCAGGAATCACTCCCTCTACGAGCAACAGGACAACATGTTGCTAGTCTGATGCATCAACAAACAGTGGTAACACACTTCTACATGCTATGTCTAGTGGAGATGAAAGTTTGGCAATGGGCAATATCTTCTGATCACTTGCTGGTAGCAATGCACATCATGGGGAAATCCACTGTTCTAGCAGACAGCTTGAGCAGGTCTGTCCTTTTACCTCGCAATTAGTCCCAATATCCAATGGTGGAAGAGCAGATTTGCTGCTGCTGGGGTCGACTGTGCTGTGATCTCTTTTCCTCCCCCTCACAACACAAAGTGCAGAAGGTACCTTGCCCTGATCTCTCCCAGGAGGGACACTTGCCAAATGATGCTGTGACCCACATTTGTACCCCAGGTCTGCTGTATGCCTTTCCTCCTACTCCTCTTATCCTGAAATTCCTGCAGAAAGCCTCAGAGAGGAAAGGTCACAGTCACCCACATTGCACCTTTCTGGCCTGAATGATTGTGGTTTCCCTTACTGTGGCCACATCTGATAGACCCTCCCTGGGTACTGGATCCCAATCCAGATCTTTCTCACCCCTCAAAAAATGCCTCATCCAGCCATTAAAGCTGTCAAGTTCACTGTTTGGTTTTTCCACGTCCAGTGATGGCTACTCAGTCCAGATTTTCCTTCCAAGTAATCCACATTCTTACTTCATCTAAAAGACTGTCGACCAGAAGGATTTACAAAAGCAAGTGGAAGAGGTTTTCTATTTGGGCCTGTCATAGTAATCTTGACCTTTTTTCAGCTCCTATTCCAGCCATTTTAGGTTTCCTGGCTTCCCTTTTTCACAGTGGAACCAGCTATTCTACTATTAAAGTCCAGCTAGCTGCCATTTGTAGTTTTAATGTTGAAGAAAGTCAGTCTTGTATAACTTCCTTTAAAATATTCAAGGTCTTCCTTGAGGTACTTTTGTTTTCCGACCTCCCCTAAGGGATCCTACTCCTCTTTGGGACATCACCATTCTGTTACAGGCTTTAACTAGACCTTCTGTTGAACCTACAGCCAAGGTAAACCACACATTTCTGGCATGGAAAACATTTTTGGTGGCAATTACTTCAACCCAACCTCCTTACCTGATCTTTCATAAGTCTAGAGTATCGCTGTGTGCTAACCCCTATCAGTCATCCAGTTTTCCTAATTTTGCTGATGAAGGACAGTACATGCTGTGCTTGTTGGATGTACATCATCCAGCTCAGTTTTCTATCTTCATCGTACAGTAAAAACTAGACAGTCTGATCAGCTGTTTGTCTCTTTCTCAACAACCAAACCACCAAACTGGGACAGGGAGTCTCTAAAGTGACTCTTTCTAGATGGTTATGGCTGTATCTCGTGTGTATACAGACAGAAGGGATTGGCCTTATCCAAACCTGTGTCGTTTGTGCTGCACTCCCTCTGATTACTTATCCAAACCCATTAGGCTCACTCAACTAGATCTGTGGCTACTTCTACCCCCACACCCCCCTAACTATATATACTAACTCCAGGATCGCACTACAGTGGGGAAAAGGGTATATATGTTTTATTTGCCCAACAGTACTTACATTCAGTGAAATGTTGAGTGATTTGAGTTTTCAGCGATTTTCTGAGGGTGAATTGAAATTCAGTGAAATGAGTTTTCAGTGAATCAAAGCAGACCTGTATATGTATAGTGTGTGTGTGTGTGTGTGTGTGTGTGTGTGTGTGTGTGTGTGTGTGTGTATATATATATATATATATATATATATATATAGGGGTCTACCTGACAACGCCGAAAGCTGACAATGCCGACGATGAGTACACCGACACCAGAAGATCGAAAACTGAGATGACCGACGGATGAAAACCCCAACGCTGAGAACACTGACATGTGAAAAGGCTGTGTAAGTATGTGGTAGTGATGGACGTTAGGGTGCGAGTAAGGTAAGTGTGCGATATGGATGGATTCTAGGGATAGGGGTGTGTTAAGTGAGTTAGGGTTAGGGCGCGGGTTAGGTGAGTGTGCGATAGTGACAGTCTTTAGGGTTAAAGGCGGGTTAAGTGAGTTAGGGTTAGGGCGCGGGTTAGGTGAGTGTGCGATAGTGACAGTCTTTAGGGTTAGGGTCAGGGCGCGGGTTAGGTGAGTGTGCGATAGTGACAGTCTTTAGGGATAGGGGCGGGTTAAGTGAGTTAGGGTTAGAGCGCGGGTTAGGTGAGTGTGCGATAGTGATGGACCTTAGGGTTAGGGTTTGGGTTAAGGTTATAGATAGTTGTGTATGTAAGGTTTAGTGTGGGTTTGTAAGGATTTTGGTGTGCTTGTGTTGTGTGTGTGCTTTTTGGACAGGGGATTTGTTTTGTTTGTTGATTGTCGGGATTGTGGTGTGTCGGGCATGTGAGGTTTCGTGTTTGTGAACTTCGGTTCTGTGGTGTCAGTGATTTCGTTGTCGGTGTTGTCAGGTAGACCCATATATATATATATATATATATATATATATATATATATATATATATATATATATATATATATATATATATATATATATATATATATATATATATATATAAAACGTGTGTGTGTATGTATGCACAGATACATGTGTATGTGTTTTACATGTATGTATAGGTATTTGTGGTTTTGTGTGTGTGTGTGCGTGTATTTACTAACTTTGTTGCTATGTTTTGCTGTGCAAGTCTTTCCTGTAAGCTGAGAAGTGAGAACATCTTTTGTCTCTCTTTTCGACTTCCCGCAGTTGATGGTGAACTGTAGTCAGGCCCTGTCATTTTCCTCTGGATCTGCTTGGCCAACTTAAACCTCACTAAGGGTACACTTGATCATTTTCTGAGGGAGGTGAGGAGCTCAAATAAACTGGGGAAGCATCACACAACTGCCAGGGAGACATAAGAATAAACGGGTATGGATTGTTAAAAAGTACTATATGCAGAAAGTGTGGCACAAAGGGGTTTTCTTTATACCCCAATGTAAAAAAATGCCCTTTTGTCTACATAGGAAAAACAAAAAGACCCCCTAGAGAGAATATATGCACATGGACATGATGTGCGAAGGAAAGATTAATATAATGATTTAGTAGTGAATTGTGATTTTATTTGAAGGTGGTCAGTGAAATGGATCCTCAGTTTGGCTGCAGGACTAGTATAAATGTTTGTATAGGAATATACTATTTAATAATAGGGTTGCCACCTTTTCAGATGCCCAAAGTGGGATAGTTTTGGTACAAACGTCAGATTTTGAAGGGCGAAACATACCCACTGCAAGTACAAAGGACAGAACTTCACTTTTTTGCCTAAATAAAAACTTATTCTTGTAGCATTTTAGTTGGTTGTTCTGTTTCTTATAATATTTAAGAGTTTCACACACAGAATAACTGTTTTATGCAACTACTACACAAAATATAGGAAATAATTTTGTCCTAAAATCTCAGGACGTTTGCCATTTTGGGCAGTTGTGCCCTGCAAAAAATTGTAAAAGAGGGACGGTCCCTCGCAAAGTGGGACAGGTAGTAACCCTGTTTAATAACGATGAGCAGTGTTGGACTGTCAGACAATTGGCTTTTACTAACGTTAAGCAATGATGCTTGTTTTTATGGCCGAGATATATGAATCTAATGATCCTACTTTAAATTCTTTGGAGTAAGATAGAATTATATACAGAGGTGGTGGCAAATACAGGAAGGACTATTCCAAGACACTTATGGCAAAAGCTTTTCTGGCTTTTTTTTTGAGACTACATTGGAAAATTTCTATGTGGATTTCAATTAAAGGATTACTCGAGTCTGTAGTTCTGTATATGGCTAAAAAGCCAGTGTCTGATTGATTAGAATGCCTAGGTATCTTTGTTTAGCCAATACAGGGCTGTCAGATTGGTCCTGAATAGTAACAGGCCTGCTGTTTCTTTTAGCCAAGATATTCTCTGAGATATGGTGGCAGTTATATCCTTGCCAATTTTACTTTAACATAGAAATCTGTTCATTCTTTGAGTTGGTGGTCAAGTGTTGAGTGGGAGTATTTCAAGTATACCACGTCTCTTACCGGAATGAAAACCCAACAGATAAATAGTCTTCTGTGTGATTAGCTTTGGAAAGTTGTGAATAGATTTGCCTTGGTCTTTTACTACTGTGTTTTATTATTTAGAGGAGTGGTTACAGGCAAAGAGACTGAAGAAATTTTTTTCATACATCAATATGCCTCCTCTTGCACGCAGGCTTCCAAGGAACCTCTATTGTGGGATGTTCTGACGAGGGCTCAGAAGAAAAATGTGAGTTCTGAAGACATGTCTGGTTGCCCTAATGAGATAGGATAAATGGACCAGGACCCAAAGGCATTCAATAAGGGATAGATGGAGCCAAGTGAGGAAGAAAAGTCCACTCGTCAGACAGAGAGAGCGCTCTCTCGATGGCCTCAAATACCAAAGGGGAATCAAACCATTTCCAGATGAAGCCAAAGTTGCTGCTATAGGCTGATCTGACTCAGCCAAACTCTGAAGCTGCTGCTACCATCAAGCTGTCTAATGCCAAGGCTCCGAGGAGAAGGGATGGCTCCAAAAATTTAAGAGTCAACCTTGCCTTCCAGACCAGGCAACAGTGCTTCAGCACAGATATCTGAACCACTTGGAGTCAGTCAGAACAGACAAGCCATCAGAGTAGAACACAAGTGCAAAATTCAAAGACAGGATTTAATAGAGAGCACAATGTTGCTAGGAAAGACTGATGGCACTAGTAGCAGGGGGGCAGCAAAGGCCAAGGTGAACAGGCAGCATTACTGAAGTAATGAATACAAATTTGAAAGAATGTAAAAAAGTAGATCTTGACAGACATAAGAGATGAATTCAGCTAAGTGACTTAACATTTACTGCCTCTCTTAGGTATTCCATCACAGCCTGCACGTCAGGAAATTAAGAATACAAGCCCTCTGATGAATGCTGTCATCCAAGTAAGCACCATATTGTAAGTAGGGACTCTGTGTAGGTAAAATGGTAACAGCGTGTACTGAAATAGACTATCAGGGGTGACAAAAGCTGATTTTTCTTTGGAAGGGGTAAATGTTAGCTGCCAGTATCCCTTCAATCAAGCCTAGTATTGTCAAGTATCTCACTTTCCCTAAGTTCTTTGTCTAGTCATCAGTTCTGGGCAGGAATAGCTATCAAACACTGAAATGCTATTAAATTGCCTACAGACATTACAGAATCTCAAACTTCTATCAGCTTTAAGGACTAGCACTACTGAGCAGCTCCAGTTATTTTGTCAATCTTATCAAGCCTAGTCCGAGCATATTACAATTTTTTTTTTTTTTACTGTTTTTGTGACTCTGGTAATCTGTAATATCTAAATCTAACCTTCAATCCCGGGCTTGTCTCTATATTGTGTTCTGCTATGTTAATTATTTCAGGCATTTCTGAGAACACTCCTTTATTTATTTACTCATTTTTTTTTCTGCTCCCATGGACTTTGCCTAATGGCTTATCTACCATCACCAATTGACCCATTCATGCCCGTAGAATGGAAGCACAGTATACTCAAGCTAGGCAAGAAACTAACAGTCCATTTGTTCCTGCCCAGTAACTCCCATCAGCACTCTCAAGAAACAAGCAATAGGAAGTGGACTAGCTTGCTTGCCCTGTGGGCAGCCTATCATCTCCCTGTGAAAACATGTCCCTTCCCTTTTGGCAGCTCTTCTAATCCTGTAATCATTACCTTCTGAAGGGAAACATGTTTTGCACTCTAATTTCACCTTGGCTACTATGTGCAAATGCACTACGGTAATGCAACTTCAGCCAGCTCTGAACTCCATAGGATAAATAGCTAGTGCTCCCACTAGGTGTCACCTATGTGTCAACCCCAAGCCTCCACCCTCTGCCCTAGGGTGGGTATGCTGGCAAAAGCCACTCACTCCTGTCCTCAACCAGCTCCTACAGGCACCTGAGCCACTAGTTGAACTAAGGTCACCAGTTATATAACCAGGGCTTTATCCCTCTGTGCTATGTATCTGGCTACACCCACTTACTTGTTAAACTTTTTTTTTTCACTTCCTGCTTCTTGTGCTATTGCTGATTATTCCTCTATCTGCAGGTCAAGTAGAGACTCCCTTTTCACTCTTATAAGAGCTTCAGCTTGTAAGCTCTACATAATTATCTACTTCTTTCCATGACTTAACACATTAATTTGCCAAATCTGCTCTCTCTTTCTTTGTTCCCGTGGAGGGTACTAGCACTAGTACCCGAGCTACGGAGTTAAATTTACTAAGTTGTGCAGTCTTATTATAAACTTGATATTGAAATTCCAGGGCTTTCTGCACATGCTTACCTCACTATGGGTATTACCACCTTTAATCTAGTTTATTAGTACACTTTTAAATTAAATGGTGTATTTTCCTCTTCCAAATTTTCCTTATTAATGTCAAGCAACCCTCTGACAACTGTTCAAATGGGGCAAACCCATGTGAAGCGTGTGGCGCTTCTCTCATTGCAGGCAATAAGAAGAGCAACATCTTGTTCCAGTTTTTACCATCTGCATTCACAAAATTCATCAGCATGGATGTCTGCATTTTATTAAATCTTTCCTGTAGTTCATCACTCTACAGAAGGTAAACTGAGGTCTTCATCTGTCTGACTTTTAAACACCAACATAGTTGGCACAGTGCTCTTGACATAAAGAGAAGGCCTTAGTTAGCAAGTATCTCCTTAGAGATACCCATTCTGGTGAATAACAGTACCAGTTCTTGACAATAGCCTTAGCATCTTTGCATAATGGCACTACTTCTAGAAATTACTAGCATAATCCACATACCGATTACTCATTGCCAGATTCTACTTATGAGCTCATATTGTCCATGTCAATACATTCAAAGGATACTTATATGATAGGCACTTTATATCAAGCACAAGGTACATTTTTTTTGACATCCTGGATAAGAAGCACATAAGTTCTCTCATCTCTTTCATTATGCCTGACTAGAGAAATCTGGCTAATACTCTTGTTTAAGTTTTGTCCATTCCCATTCTCCTAACATGCGACTATGAGCAAGTTTCATTACTATTATCTTACAAAAGTTTTTGGCACTACTGATACAGAATTTCTTCTCTTTTTTAACATACTCTATATAAGAGGAAATATTTTATATCAAAACTGAGGTAAGAAATAATGGGAACATCCTGTTCATCATCTTGCCTTAGTAAAGTATAATCTTCTCACTATGCATTTTTAAAGTTTCGGTGACTTATCTGCAAGTCCACTAAATTAGCATGATTTTCTTCAGCAATTTGCTTCGAGTTGACAGGTGTAACTTCTTTCTCCCAAATCACTGGCACTGCACCCTCACCTATATCTTTCTCTACAAAGGGTAGTCCTACACAAAAATCACCTTCTGTTTTACTTTCCCCTTCTATCACTGTCCTATTCATTACTTACTTTTCTTATATTGCTCTCCCTCTATACTGATGGAAGTTGATACCACTCTCTCACTTCCTTTCCTTCCCTGTGTTGCCCCTAATTACAAACGGTATGTCATGTGTTACTTTTTTCTTGGTTCACAGACTCCTGCTAGAGAGTCTACATTTAGTTGCATTCTGTGCTTTATAGTATTAATAGTTTGCATTTTCGTGCTTCTCATTTTTTTCTGCACTCACATTCTTTTGAGGAAAAAGGATTATAGGAAATGCAAAATGCAAGGGAATTGAGTCTTACAACCAGTTATACCTTGCTAGTATCCATCCTCAGACTCTTAAGGAGGGCAGACTAGTAAAGCCAGAAGTGAATCTGTGAATGCCCATCCAATCTGACAATTCCTGTTTGTAAGAAAGATAAAGTATCATACTGGTTAATTTGCAGTGGAAGTCGACTCCAGAAGTGAGCAGGGAACAGTGTAATGAACCACTGTCTCCACTTTTTGCTATTTACCTGCTGATGAAGATTTAAATTCCTTGTTCTAATATTTGAGTGACTGTTCAATTTATGGGGATACAAAAGATCCTGCAGTACTGGATTTCTAATGGTTTGAAAGGCAAAGCATAGATTGCAGTAAGTGCAGTCCTTTGCAAGTACGGCAAGGTGCAAGGCTCAAAACACAGCAAAACTGGCTCTACTTTGATTCACTGAATCACATTTCACTGAATGCAAGTAACTTTTGGGAAAATAAAACATATATGCCCTTTTCCCCACTGTAGCGCGATACTGGAGTAGTATATACAGCTAAGGGGGGTGGGGGGGCACAGCCCCCCACACTGATGGATGTGGGGTGCATAGCCCCCCCACCTACTTAGCTTTTATATTTATGAATCTCATTTCACTGAAAGCTAACAATATAAAACCAAAAGTAAGTGGGGGGGGGTGCCCCCACACCCCAACTATATATACTAACCCCAGGATCATACTACAGTGGGGAAAAGGGCATATACATTTTATTTGCCCAACAGTACTTATATTCAGTGAAATGTGATTCAGTGAAATGAGTTTTCAATGAATCAAAGTAGACCCATATATACATACACATTATATATATATATATATATATATATATATATATATATATATACACACACACACACACACACACACACACACACACACACACACACACACACATATTTACATATATGGATTTCTATCAGAAGCTTGAATTTTCAGAAACTCGAAATTCGTATATGCAAGACCATATGAACAATTTTCCAAAAACCCGAATTACGGAAAACAAGAAAAATCTATCATTTTTCTATGTTTTTTTTTTTGGGGGGGGGCAAACCTCCCCTGCACATTACATATACAAACTCTGAGATCACACAACAGTTTGGAAAAGGGTAAATTCCACCAGTCTTCACTGAATTGCAATCTCCATGCAAAAGTTTCAAGTCATCAGAAAATAGTTCATATAGTCTCATACACGAGTTTCGAGATTCTAAAAACTCGAGCTTCTGATACAGACCCATGTATGTACACACATGTACGTACACACACACATAAATATAAACCACGATTCACTGGAATTTTTCACTGGAAAACGAAAAACTTGACCACCAAGGCGAACTTTGCCCTTTTCCCCAGTGCAGTGCAATCTCAGAGTTGGTATACTTAGTTAGGGGGTGTGACGGTGCAGTCCTCCACATGGGGGTGTGTGGGGGGCAAAGCCCAGAACTTTGGTGGGTTTAATTTGTGTCAGTTTTATTATTTTCCCTGGTGGCCAAGTGGTTTGTTTCCCAGTGAAAAATTCCAGTGATTCGTAGTTTTGCTTTTTAAAGTGTTCGGTGAAGGCGTTTCAGTAAATACAGATTCAGGTAAGTGTAAATTCGATAAAGCAATGTATACACACACACATGTATATACAACACAGACATACAGATTTGTGTTTGTGAGTGTGTGTATATATGTATGTATATACACACAAATTTGGGTGCATTAAATGTTCAAGGACAGTAACTGTGATCTCTGAAACTATGAAAAACAATTAAAAACAGGGGAATATGTACTGATTCTGAAACTGAATTATATTGGAGTACTCTCCTTACTCCAAGTTACAGCAATTTTGGAGTTTGTATTTATAAGTAGCAGGGAAGCCCTATGAAAATGCTTGAAAAGTATGACAGTGAGCTTAAGAATTCACTGTTATTCAGCTTAGGGGAATTACATTATTGAGTCTCACACTTCTTACAAGAAGCCAAAGGTGGAAGAGAAGTATGGTACTGACATGGACCTTCTTTTTACAAATTTGTCATTACAGGAAATACATTACTTGCTTCTTTTTACACGTGTCATTACAGTATGTACACTACTTGCGTATCTTGACCAAGAAACAATATTCCACCTGCTTCGCCTATCAAACATGTTCAAGGAAAACTAGTTTGCAGATGCATCTATATGACAGTGGTATTATTAAAGAAAAGACCACTGATGTAGTAAAATGACCACTGGTTGGTTAGAGAAGGTTAATTTAGTGGGTTGGTTTCTTCTATGCTAAGAATTTAGTTTAATTCCATGAGTGTTATTTAAGTTATATTACGTTACTTATTCATATACTTTAACTTAAAATATTTTGGCATGTCAGAAAAATTCTACTATTTCATCAATATTATAAGGGATATAAAATACAACCTGATAATGCTCTATAAGATCATTTCCTTACTTGTTACAGGTATTCCTTTATTTCTTTTCTCTACTTTAACTGATGGACTTGACTTTGATGTCTTTAAAATATTAATGGTTTGAAAAGTCCAAAAAAAGGGAATGTTTACTAAAATATTGGAATATTAATGTACATCTAGCTTTTCTTCAAGAAACCCATGTAAGATCTACAAACAAAAGTACATAACCCAAATCATTATACAATTTTGTCTCAATTAACCCTTAAAACTAGATGTAGACTTCTGAAGGACAGAGTACCCTCTTATATCATTAACTTAAAAGAACTTAAATCTTGATTTCTGTCCGAAAGTGACCTATTTTTTTTTTAACATAAATTACTCCCAAGAAACAAATAATGTCAAGATGTGGGTTGCCTTTAATGCTTAAATGTAAAAACTTTGACCAGGTGCAAAAATATAACGTGGAATAATCAGTTAATAAATATTCAAAATAAATTACAAGGACTTAAAAACACTCAAAATAGAGTTAAAACTAGAAAACAAGAAACTGATGATCTTAATGAAAAATATCTGTAACTCATAAAATAAAATTGTCTAACTTCAAGGGCTAAGGCTAACTTCATATCCAAAGGTTTCTAAACACTTACATAACAATTTAAGACACATCACATAAAAGAGATTAACATCCTACTGATAACAGATTATATACTGACAATGATGATATTTTAGAAATCTTCAGACATTATTACAGTTCTTTGAATTAAAAAATGTCATAAAATGAATTCACCAACTATAAATAAATGTGTTAATATAAATACATGAGTAAATAAAATAACTCCCACATTAAAACCTAAATTACTTGAAAGAATCAATTAAGGAAATTACTGACAAAATAAAACAATTAAAAACTAATAAATCACCAGGAATAGATGGAATAGTTCTAAAAGTACTTACGATATTTCCCCATCAACTTCTACACCTTTATCAAGAGGTTCTGACAGATACACAAGTCAATGGAAATATTTCCCCATCTTGGAAACCTTCTCTTATTGCCCCTATTATTAACAATGGCAATGATCTACAACTATGTGCTGCTTACAGACCTATTTCTTTATTAAACTTGGATTATAAAATATTTATATATGTCTATCTTAGCAGATAAGCTAAAACAATATTTACCCTATCAACCTCAATAAAAAGCCGAGATCCCTTATCAAACACTCTAAAGCTAGCTATGAAAACAGAATTGCAGCAGATAGTAAAGACAACCACAAGGCCTTCTATAGTTATGTAAAGAATCTCCACGGCAATACCCAGACTTGCTCTGAGCTACTGCACAATGGTACCTCCTATACCAAGCCAACAGATGTTGCCAATATACTGGGCGACAGATTCACTGCCAACTTTACCCCTCTCTCCCCACCAAAGGACCAATCACAATACCAGTAAATTGCCAGGCACCCAGTACTGCTGCTGCACAGGTTAAAACAGCACTGTCCAAGGCCAAGAATACAGCTTCTATAAGACCCGACAATATCCCTGGTTGTGTTCTACATGAACTACAGAGTGAACTGGCACCTCACATGTGTGCCCTGTTCAATCACAGCCTCACCTCAGGCTTTGCCCCTACCGAATGGTGTACTGCTACAGTCATCCCGCTCCACAAAGTAGGAGCAACTACAGACCCTGAGAACTATCGCTCCATAAACCTGACGAGTCTGATATGCAGAGCTATAGAACGCATCATCATGGACTTAATAAACAAGGATATAGGGAATCTCCAAACTCTGGATCCCACACAGTTTGGTTTTGTGAAGGGTAGATCATGCCTGCTCAACTTGATCGACCACCAGAGCTATGGATGAAGGCAAGGTGGTTCATACAGCCTACCTTGATCTGGCCAAGGCCTTTGATACCATTCCCCACTCAGGAATCATAGAAAAACTCACTAAGCTAGGCATCAACCCCTATATCACTAGGTGGGTTGCAAACTGGCTCACAGATAGAACCCACATTGTGAAAGTAGCTGACTCCAAGTCAGACTGCCGACCAATCACGAATGGAGTCCCACAGGGAAGGGTCCTGGGTCCTCTCCTGTTTGGAATCTACTTCTCAGAAGTCCAGGCCAACACGAAGGGACTCTGGCTGACAAAGTGTGCAGACAATTGCAAACTGGGAGCTATTATCAACTCCCCAAGTGATGTTGACATCCTACAGAAAGGCCTCACTGAGACAGACTGGTGTCAGAACCACGGCCTTAAGCTCAATGCCAAAAAATGTGTCGTCATCCCCTTTGGGAAAAACCCGGTTCCCATGAATTACCACATTGATGGTAGTCCACTGAACATGGAAGGCATTATAAGAGATCCAGCAACACAGGTTGACAGCAACCTCTCTTTTGACCACCACATTGCCACTGTGGTCAGAAAGTCCTTCTATGTGGCACATCTCATTACTAAGGGTTTTGCATCCAGAAAGAAAGAGGTCATTGTCTCCCTCTACTCTTCCATCATTGGGCCAATCATTGAGTACAATGCCCCATTTGGCATGTACCTCACTAGACACCTGCAACAACTGGAGTGGCCACAAAAGTATCTCACAAAGAGGATCCTAGGCCTTAAACACTTATCCTATATGGACAGACTCAAAAAATTCCAACTATTCTCTGTCTCATATCGCCTACTTAGAGGCAATCTCTGCTTGACTTGCAAACCCATGTCTGACCCAAGCTCTGTTAGAAATGCTACATCTAAAGAAATCCGAATCCCTCCACACCACATGCTCCAGAGACCTCAACATCATTACCACAATCAACAGAACATGCTGGAGGGACAGGTTCATAACCCAGAGACTGCCCATGCTATGGAATAGACTTCCCATACATGTCAAACAGAGCACCTCACTGGCCCTCTTCAAGAGAAATCTTGAGTGGATGGGAAATAGAAAATTCACAACGGGGATCACTCCAGTGGCTCTACTCGATAGAGGCACTGGGAACTGAGGTAGGGTGGCATGATGCCAGGGTAATCCTATGGGCTAGGCTTGTAAAGGCTCCAGGGGCATTAGCCTAGTACACACCTATGAACCTATAATATAATTCACACTGATCAACTGGATTTCGGAGACTAGCACAAGATAATATAAAAAGAAAAATCATGTTAATAGACCTCTTACATATTAATAAAGAAGAATCCATATTTTAAGCCTAGAACTAGAAAAAAGCTTTTGACTTATTAAATTGGGAGTATTTTTCAAATCAATTGATTTTTTGGGGCAGCCAAGGAATTCATAATTTTTCTAGAAAATATATATAAATATAACTAAGACATATATAAGAGAATCAGGCCACTTTATTTCTGAATCAATTAAAATACATAAAGGCACAAACCAAGGTTGCCATTTATCCCCCTTCTTTTTGCACTATCGAAATTCTTATAATTTCTATCATAAAAAAAGGGACTGAGCTGAATGAAATGCTTAATGGTCAAGACATAATGCTAACATTGAATCAGCCAACGTAGACACAACCACTGTACGGTGATGGATTCCTGGTAAAGACAAACCACCAACCAGATGCTAAAAAATCCTCACTTTAAATTAAAAAACAATACAAAGATAATCATTTAGCGCTTTCATCCACACCACGGTGGACTTCATCAGAATACATCATTAATTCAAATCAGTCTCTAATATACTACACATTGGCGCCAGATTGCTATGCTACAAATTATTCAATTAATACTGTATATTTAATGCTAGACATTTAAAATAACTCAAATGTTATAATGCTGCATCCCCTGTCCTTCAAAACTTTTTTGCATGTACAGAAGTATGCAGCCCTAAAACCATAAACTTCTACAAACATCGCATGTTGGATCAGCATTTTTAGTTTTTCGTTTGACCACATGGCATAAAATAAAAAACTTTTACATTCCTAATTTTTCTTACCAACCACTTTATTATATATTACTTCCTTTCCTAAATATAAAATGTGATGATTTTGAACAATAGTGCAAGTTCCTATCCAATTATACATAATTCATTTACTTGTCCATATTAAAAAATAGAACTCAACAACATTAAATAAAAAGTTGAATAACGAATATGTACAAAATGAACACAACATGCATATAGTCTACTCACTTCAAAATTCATACCTATCAGTAATATACTACAAGATTGTTCATAAATAGAAAAACATGTAGGGTAAAAAATATATAATAGGAAACATTTCCTGTTGTATATAAGTTTTACCATACATGTTGAGTTATTATATTTTATAGTATGGACAAGTAAATGAATTATGTATAATGGGATAGGAACTTGCATTATTGTTCAAAATCATCACATTTTATATTTAGGAAAGGAACTAATATATAAAGTGGTTGGTAAGAAAAATTAGGAATGTAAAAATTTTTTATTTTATGCCATGTGGTCAAACAAAAAACTAAAAATGCTGATCCAACATGCGACGCTTGTAGAAGTTTATGGTTTTAGGGCTGCATACTTCTGTATATGCAAAGAAGTTTTGAAGGACAAGAGATGCAGCATTATAACATTAGAGTTATTTTAAATGTCTAGCATTAAAAATGGATGAAAGCGCTAAATGATTATCTTTGTATTGTTTTAAATTAAAGTGAGGATTTTTTTAATATCCGGTTGGTGGTTTGTCTTCACCAGGAATCCAACACCGTACAGTAGTCGTGTCTACTTTGGCTGATTCTGTGTTGTTGCAACCCTGTTTTTTGAGGTATAATGCTAACATTATTAAACTTTCAAAATTTGCTGAGGAAATTAATCTTAAATCATTAAAAGATTTGAACACCTATCAGGCCTTCACTTCAACATATCAAAATCAAAACATACGGGTTAAATAAAAAAGAAAATACAACACTTCAGTGGGATTTTATTGGGAAAGAATATCAAAATCTGTCCTAGTTAGGTATCTGTGTGACTAAATCATTTGAAGAAATTAGCCAAATTTATTTGAAAAACAATTAGACAACTTCAGATTTCTAACTGGAATAAATTACTAATATACTTTGAAGACAGACTTCAGCTAACAAAAATGGTTTTATTTTTGAAGATTTTATATGTTTTAAAAGTCTCAGCACTCCCTCCCAATAAAGTACACTTAAGAAAAATTAATAAGCTGCTTTTAAATGTTTTTTAGTTTTCCTAATAAACCTACTTGCAGCATTAGGTTGTCATACTAGAACTTAGAAACTGGGTGGTATGAATTTCTCAAATATAGAAACCTGGGTTGTATTAATTTCCCAAATATAGAAACCTATGCACAAGCAGCAGTTGTTAAAGTAATTATTAATTGGCTAGACCCCTCATTCATCAAGCTGGAAATCCCTAAACGTATCACTCTTTAACAACAAAAAAATGAAAATTAAACTAGCCATGGAAATTATAAGCAATTAGATGCAGCTAGATACAGTTTAATATATACTCGCCACACAAAATATATATATTTTATTGTAAAATCTTTTTAAAATAAAAGTTATATACTTATCCTGACTTGGCATCTGTATTTTCATTCTTCCTCAATGATGGGTCTTTGGATCAGACATCAGATCTGATTCAGATGCATTTTCAACACGTTAGGATCCAAGTCGCGAGCTCCTTCATCTCCTGTAATCCATCATACTTTCCCTAACTCTTCAAATCGAGTTTCCTGCCTATATAACAAGTTACATTCCAGAAGAAAGACATAGGACAGATCAAAGAATTTGGGGCCCAAACCATGAAACTATGGGTTCCAAAATCCTCCAGGTAACTTCTCGAAGTGACTTAGGCTGGGGATGGATGGGAGGATGTGAGGAAGAATGAAAATGGGCAACACACATGTGAAGTTATGGTAAGTACCTAACTTCTGTATCTGATGTCGTCCTATTCATTTCTCCTTCATTCCTGGGTGGCCCATAAGAAAGGATATGCTGGAGCACTGTTGAGCCAAAGGATGTCCCGCTTCTGGAGACAACATCCAATTTATAATGCAAGACAAATGTAGGAGTCTTAACCCAAGTGGCTGCAGCACATATCTTATCAACTAAGGCCCTGGCAGAAAACAACGATGAAGTGGCTATGGATCTAATAGAGTAAGCTTTGGGTAGACAAGGTAATTCAATACCTTTCTGGGAGGAAATAGTAGAAATGCAATCCATTTAGCCAAGGTGATCTTGGATAATGCTTGTCCCAAGTGATTAGCTGAAAAGGATATAAAGAGTTGATAAGATTTCCTGCGCTTTCTTGTCCTGTGCAGATAGAAACACAACTTTCTATGAACATCAAGAAGATGTGACACATTCTCCTTTATTTGAATAATTTGGAAAGAAAACTGGCAACTGAATGGACTGGCTAATCTTGGATTATGTTACTACTTTAGGCATAAAAAGAGGGATTAGTTCTTAGGGAAACTCGGTCTTTATGAAAAGTAATGCAAGCAGGTTTGGCTGACAGGGCTTGCAATTCAGATACTCTTTTGGCCAAAGTGATGGTACCAAATAGTCTTCCAGGAAAGAAATTTCAAGTCTCAACTGTCGGCTAGCTCAAAGAACTTCTGAGTGAGGCCTTGATGAACAATTGTAAGATCCCAAGGGGGAGAAGGGTCTTTCATTTCATGGTCTTAGTAAGAAGATACCCCTCATGAAAGGCGTGCATAATCTTGATGAAGAAATAGAAGAGGATCCCTTTCCTGAATGAAAATTAGAAATGGCAGCCAGCTGTAATTTTATGGTAGAGAAACTGGTACCTTCATGAAAAAGTGAACTAAGAAAAAGGAGTATAGCTGATGTATGAGCTGAAAATGGGTCAATATTCTCCTTTGAGGCCTAAATCAAAATCTTTTCCACCTACTATTATAGACCTTTTTTGTGCAGGCCTTCTGAGAGACCAAGTTTATTTTGCGTACTGGAGAAGCAAGCCTGGACCTTCTTACAATCACTGGAAGTGGAGAAACCATGCTGACAGGGTGTGGAGATTGGGATGATGATGTTCTGACAGGTGACAAATAAGATCCTGACTGGGATCCAGTATCCATTTTAAATCGAGTTGCTGGCTGCTGAGACTTGTCTGCATATATCAACTGGACACAAGCTGATTTAAGTATATTTTTCTCTGCACTTATTTAAGATTTGAGTCAGCAAATATTGTGTGTCTTTGATTCAGTAAATATTGTGTCTCTGTCTCTCTGCAGTTAAGTTGCCTGAAGTGTGAAAAAGTGTAGCCATCTGGGCTCACTGAAAGTTGTTAGACTGCTTTGAAATTCCCTTGTTAGTGTTAGTTAGCTTGGGGGTTTCTGCTAGCATTAAAATCTGTGTTGGTTACATTTCTAGTAATCATTTTAAATCGAGTTGCTGGCTGCCGAGACTTGTCTGCATATATCAAATGGACACAAACTGATTTAAGTATATTTTTCACTGCACTTATTTAAGATTTGAGTCAGTAAATATTGTGTGTCTCTGATTAGTAAATATTGTGTCTCTGTCTCTCTGCAGTTAGTTCCCCACCCCCCTCCCTGTTTCCTGTTGTGTTAATCTTGGTGGCTTTGGAATTTCCCGCCCCTGCTGTAAATCTCTTTTTGCACACTCCTCCTGGACCAATCTCATTTGCTCACTCAACTGAGTAGAGTGAGATCATATTTTGATTTCGGATACTCCTACCAGTCCCATCTCCTCCACAGTGTACAGAGAGAGTACTTGGGAAGGACATTCCCCTATAGTATCTTAATCTGCTCCGTTTCCTCCATCTAAAAAAAAAAATTTGCACTTCATCTGCCTTACTCTATTTGTGTTTCTTCCTACTTTATTACCTTATTTTGCTTTTGCCTCTTCTTAAAAGTACTCAATTGAATTTATTCTGCTGCCTTTATTACTGCTTGTTAGTAGCCTGATTAAATTGTAACTGTTATTCTAAGGCCCTTGGTTTAAGCACTTGGGCTTCAAACCAGTTGTTTTACATTAAGAAGGTTTGTGGTCTGCACTCTTGTGGCAGGACAGGTAGCGTACATCCTTCTAAGTTGGGAACTGCTGATTGAAGGCTCAGTGTCTGTTATTCTAAAAGTGCATTAGTTCTGGGTTAAGCACTTGGGCTTCAGGCCAGTTATTTTACATTAAGAAGGTTTGTGGTCTGCATTCTTGTGGGAGGAGAGGCTAGATTCTGGCCTTCTGAGCTGGGAATTTCTGGTTAAAGGGTTATTGCGCATGCTTACTTGAACGGTTTCTTTCTGAAATCGGTACGCCTTGTTTGCCGTAGCATAGACTAGATTCAGGCCGGCTGGATCTAGCTTTGTTTGTATAACTTGTGCACTGATCCAGGTCACCTTTTTTGGAGAAGGTTTCTCTGTACCCTAGTGGCAGGACTGTGCAGTTAGAACTTGTCTGACTGAAGACTGCTGGAACAGGGCTCAGTTTTAATCTTTTTAACCGGTTAATTGGGTAAAGTGTTGTTTTGATTGTATCTGCTCTATTTTCTGGAAAATATATATATATATATATATATATATATATATATATATATATATATATATATATATATATATATATATATATATATACTTGTTTCTCGCCTTTCTCAACTAGTATACTCCAGTTTTCAGGTTATTGCTGTATCCAGGGCTGTGTTACAAGTTTCTGTGTTGCCATACCTTACTTGGATAGAAGGAAGTTTCTCTGTTCACTTGTGAAAGAGGGGAGCTTTGAGCAGCCTATCTGTCCCTGGATGAGTGGTTTCAGCCCAGAAGTTAGTAGTTTATTGGCCATTTTGTGCTAATTTCTATCTCTTTCACTTCCCTGCTATAAAAACCTAATTTGCGCAGTTTTTACTCTTGTATTCCGCTCAGCAAGTGCCTTCGAGGTGTTCTGCAGAGTCTACAGCAGCAGAGAGACAAAATAGTGACTTTGGAGTGATTAAGTATCACTTTTCTGCTTTTCTTGCTGTCTTAACTAATTCCGCCTAAAACGCCAGTTTTTTTTAGCAAATCTGTGATTTAAAAAGTTTGTTCTTGCTACATATTGTACTTATTTGCTGCATGAATTAAGTCATTTTTATGTTTATATAATCGGTTTAATTGTTGTAGGCTACACACTAAAGTGCGATAGCCTTTTCTGTGCATTTAAAGTGTTGTTTTGATTGTATCTACTGTATTTTCTGAAAAAAATATATATGCTTGTTACCCGCCTTTCTGAACTAGTATAGTCCAGTTTTCAGGTTATTGCTGAATCCAGGGCTGATTTACAAGTTTCTGTGTTGACGATATTGTACTTGGATAGAAGGAAGTTTCTCTGTTCACCTGTGAGAGAGGGCAGCTTTGAGCAGCCTATCTGTCCCTGGAGGAGTAGTTTCAGTCCAGAAGTTAGTAGTTTATCAGCCATTTTGGGCTAATTTCTATCTCTTTCACTTCCCTGCTATAAAAACCGCAGCACCATTTAGCTAGAGTTAAACTATTCTCGGCTCCACGAAGTCTACTCTTCCATTTTTCCCTTGGAACTAGACAAACCTTCAACTTTAGTACTCAAACCATTCATTTCACAGTCAAGCACTTGCTTAAAACTCATATCAAGCACTAATTAACCCTAGCACTAGACCCCCCTATACTGTCCAGAAGGACAAGGCTCTCTATTTGTCCCCACCAGCCAATCAGAAAAACAGCTTACTCTACCTATTCAGGCATGTCCAAAGGGCAGTTTCCGGTGTACTCTCCAGTCCAACTGGTGAATCTGGGCATTTTGAGGCAATGTTACAACTGCCTCATGTACACAGACAACCCTCTCCTCCTACCACCAAACACTAATATATGCGAGAGATAAAATTATACAGCCAAACTGGAGGCAAAGCTCTCTCAACCCAAGACTGGAACTGACAGTCAAGAGGAGAAGGGTAATACTTGCAACACACCACCAGTCTCACATAGACCTAATAAACCAACACCAACAAATAACACACATGAATACATGAAAACATACTTGGAGGCTCTAAATAAAAATCTGCAAAAGCAACAGAGACCTCTAAAGCAGACATCCAAGCAACCTCCACACCCCATCACCAACTATGAAACACATACTTCACATAATCAGTGTGTCATGCAATCACAGCCCTTAACGCAAAATAACATACCCAACACACTAGTAATAGGTGACTCTATAGTCAGGCATACTGATGTCCCACTAACTAAGCTGGACAAGGAAAAGGTTACAGTTAACTGCCTGTCAGGTGCCAGGATCCACCACATAACACAAGCACTCAGGTCACTCCAGAACAAGTACAAATACAACTCTGTCATTGTCCATGTTGGTGTAAATGACCCGAGACATACCTCCCTGGTCTACATGAAAAGAGACATGGAAGAGCCCTCTGATCATGTAGCCCAGGCCGGTATGACGCTGACCCTGAGTAGCATCCTGCCCTCACCAAGAATGATGCCACAGTATAAAGAAAAAAATGATCAATTTCAACAACTGGCTAAGTTTCTGGTGTCATTCAAAGGGGATCCAGTATCTATCTGCCTGGGATGACATGCTCGACAAGCCGCGTTGCTTCGCAAGAGATGGCTTGCGCCTGTCACCCTTAGGCTTTCGAATATTGGCCAAGGCTCTTGCCACCCCCATAGTGCCTTTTTTAGGCAAGACTCAAAAGACAAACCCACCACCATAAATAGCACAAGTAACCAAAAACTGAGGGTAATGCTACTCAACGCCAGAAGTCTAAATCTCAAAATGCACGCACTTGAGGCACTCCTCAGTATGGAGAACATCGACATCTGTCTAGTAACAGAAACCTGATTTAAGGCTCCTGAGAGCATCCCAGCACTACTAGGTTATAACTCATACCATACCTTTCGGCCACAGAACCAGGACCAAAACACAAAAGGTGGGGGTGTATCCATATTCATCAAGGATACCCACACCTCCAGGTTAGTGGCGCAGCACAATGCATCAGAGATCATCCATGTGCAACTAACAATGGGCAAAACTGCAATCCAAATTGTAGCTTGCTACAGATCACCCACCATGGCCCAGGACCCCCATTCCGCATTTCTGGAGACACTGGGAAATATGAAGGTCCTACCAAACACCTTAATACTGGGTGATTTCAATTACCCAAACATAAACTGGGAGAACTACTCAAGTACTAACTCCCTTGCCCAACACTTCGTAGAATTTATAAACTTGAATGCCCTGGATCAACTGGTCAACACCCCCACCAGAGGGAACAACATATTGGACCTGGTCATCACCAACATGGGCGACCGGTGTTCCACACCAGAGGTCAACCCCTCACTGGTTAGATCAGACCATAGACTAATCACTCTGGATATCCACATTCCACCCCCACCCCCAGTCAAGGAAACCACCATGAAAAACATTTCATAAGCAAACTTCACGTTACTTAAGACTGAGGTGGAAAGGTTTACAGCCCCCATGCTAAAGGACAATGAGGTCCAAGTTGTTGAAATCTTTACAAAGGCACTCTATGAGCATCTGCAGGAATGCATGGATCGTGCTATCCCAAGTAAAACCAAGATTCTCTCCTCCAAGAAAAGGAAACCAGTCTGGTGGACCCCTGCCATAAACAAGCTATACAACAGAAGGAGGAAACTAGTACAGAAAAGAGTAAATTCCCAAAAAGGAAAGACATCCCTGATCAGTATCAGCAAGAAACTACGATCCCTCATTAAATCATCCAAGGCTAGTTTTGAAAGAAAAATTGCCAATGAATCCAAAGATAACTACAAAGCGTTCTTTAGCTATGTCAAGAACCTAAGTGGAAACTCTCAGATCTGCTCTGAGTTAGTGCAGAATGGCACAAAATACACTTTACCGACTGATATTGCAAACATTCTGGCAGAAAGGTTTAGTGCAAACTTCACCCCCCCCTCACCCCCTAAAGGGTCCATAAGCATACCAGAAGAATGTAGGGCCACAACAATCACCGATGCACAGGTTAAAACAGCCCTATCTAAAGCCAAAAACACAGCTTCAATGGGACCGGACGGGGTCCCAGGCTGTGTCTTACAAGAGCTCCAAAATGAACTAACCCCTCACCTAAACACACTGTTCAAACTCAGCCTCTCTACGGGCTACGTACCCATAGAGTGGCGCACAGCAACAGTTATCCCGCTCCACAAAGGTGGAGCCACAACGGACCCCGGGAACTATCGCCCTATAAGCCTGACTAGCCTGGTCTGCAAGGCTATGGAACGAATCATCATGGACCTCATTGACAGAGACATTGGG
The DNA here is from genome assembly GCF_019279795.1 of Protopterus annectens. NCBI lineage: Eukaryota > Metazoa > Chordata > Ceratodontiformes > Protopteridae > Protopterus > Protopterus annectens. The sequence continues at coordinate 582,369,515 of NC_056730.1, read as the reverse complement.
AACCTCCAAACCTTGGACCCTACCCAGTTTGGTTTTGTTAAGGGCAGATCATGCCTCCTAAACCTGGTGGACTTCTTCGAGATGGTTACCAAGGCATTAGACAAGGGAAAGGAGGTCCACACAGCCTACCCAGACCTCGCAAAGGCTTTTGTCACCATTCCCCATTCTAGTATTATAGACAAGCTCACCAGCTTGAACATAAACCCCTACATCACGAGATGGGTTGCCAACTGGCTCATGGATAGAACCCACATGGTGAGAGTTGCAGGCTCTACGTCCGACTCTAAACCAGTTATAAGTGGCGTCCCCCAGGGCTCAGTCCTAGGACCCCTCCTCTTCGGTATATACTTCTCAGAGGTACAGGCAAGAATAGGAGGACTATGGCTGACCAAGTTCACAGACGACTGCAAACTAGGGGCCATAATTGATTCTCCGGCTGATACAGACATCCTTCAGATGGGTCTCACTGAGATGGATACCTGGTGTCAAAATCATGGCCTCAAGCTAAATGCCAAAAAGTGCATTGTCATCCCCTTTGGAAAAAACAAAATACCCGCGAACTACCACATAGGTGGTAGTCCCCTAAATACAGAAAATGCAATAAGGGATCTGGGGACCCAAGTAGTTAGCAATCTCTCCTTTGATAATCATATTGCCAAGGTGGTTAGAAAATCCTTCTATGTGGCCCACCTAATCACAAAAGGGTTCGCATCTAGAGCAAAAGAGGTTATTGTGCCTCTCTACTCATCACTCATTAGACCCATCATAGAATACAACGCCCCATTCGGGATGTACCTTACAAGACACCTGCAACAGCTGGAAAGGCCACAAAAGTAACTTACCAAGAGGATTACTGGCCTCAAACAGATGCCCTATGCAGCCTGACTCAGGAAACTCCAGCTGTACTCAGTTGCATATCGCTTACTCAGAGGTGATCTCTGCCTGAGGCCATGTCCAAACCGGAATTTATGGACATGCTCCACCTAAAAAAAACAAATCCCAGAGAGCCACACGCTCTAGAGATATAAACCTCACCACAATGATAAATAGGACATGCTGGAGGGATAGATTCCTATCCCAGAGACTCCCCATTCTTTGGAACACGATTCCAATATACATCAGGCAGAGCCCCTCACTAACACTCTTCAAGAGAAACCTTGATGGGTGGATAGGAAACAGAAAATTTACCCCAGGGATCACTGCACTGGCTCTGCTGGACAGTGGCTCAGGGAACTAATGGCTCTGCTGGACAGTGGCACAGGGAACTGATGGCTCTGCTGGACAGAGACACAGGGAACTAATCTAAGGGGGTGGCGAAAGCCAACAAATTCTGGCTAGGCTTATAAATGCCCTTGGGCAGATAGCCTAGTACTTACCTATGAACCTATGAGGGACAACATACTATAGTAAAGTGAACCATACCTGATAGGGCCAGAAGGGGGCAATGAGGATTACTGAGCTCTTCAGTCTGCAGGCTTTCTGCAGAAATTTTCGGGTCAAGGGTAGAGGATGGTCAGCAAAAAGGAGGCCCGGGCGCCAAGCTTGGACTACAGCATTCCACTGTGACTCCCCCTTTGGGGGGAATCAGAGTGAAATAATTGTTAGATTTGTTGGTTAGAAGAGAAGAGAAAAGATCGCAACAAAGCTGGCTCCAACAGCTGAAAATCTTATTCGCTACTGACTGATTGAGGGACCACTTTTGAGTAGTCAGAACGGACCTGCTGAGTTTGTCTACTAGGTGTCGCCAGGAAAGTGCATTCCAATTAGAAAGCAGCTTGAAGAGATCCCCCACTCCCAAACTCTCATGGCCTCTCTGCATAATGGGTAAGACTGTGTTCCTCTTTGTTTATGCGCCAGACCACTGACATGTTGTCTGTATACACTGCAATAGTCCGCACAGGAAGGAGAACCTGAAAGGCCTGCAATGTTAAAAATACTGCTCTCACCTCTAGGACACAGACATGTGGCTTGGTCTCAGAGGGGGACTATGTGCCTTGGACCATCTTTCCCTGATAATGCCTCCCCCCACCCCAGTTGGGAAGCATCCGTGGTCACTGTGGTTATTAGAAGGGGGGAGAGAAAAGCCTGCCCCTAAGATACATCATTTGGTTCCCTAATAGAAGACCAAAGACGCATTCTTTCGAATGCGTCTTGGTCAAACTCAAAAGCCTGAAACGGCAAAATATCGAAGCGGCTTCTAAGCAAATTCTTTCCCAGTGCGGTCTCGGAGTTGATATATTTAAGTAGGGGGGTGTGGGGGCAAAGCCCCCCACTTAATGCAATGTTTAAAGCATGTTTTTTTTTTTTGTTTTTGGTTGTTGTTGAAACAGCGATTTTTTTTCCCTGGGGGGGGGGGGTTCGCTGTTCCGACAGTTTGAAATTGTAAGCTTTCGCTTATATAGGGTCGATTAATCACAGTTTGCTTTTTGAAGCGCTCGGTGATCTAATATAGACCCAATCATTTGACTTCATCCATCATTGGAGACAGCTTCTGCAGATTGAAGTTAGTTTGATAGGAGCAGATAGAGACTGGTAAAGAATGGACCACTGAACAGCCAAAGTCCATTGAAGAACTCGCACAAAAAATCTTATGGCCACTGACATAGAACCCAGTGCTCTGAGAACTAACTTTGCTGGTGGAGATGGATGGTGGGGATGGATGGTTTAATAAGTCCTGGACGTGCTGTCTCTGAGAAATTATGCAATGCAGAGGCAACAAAGCTACTTGCGCTGAAGTGTTCAGTTGCGTTCCTATAAATTCTAAATTCTGCACAGTAGTCAGGTTTGATTTTGTCAGATTTATTGAAATACACAGGGAATTGAATATCTGGACTAGGTAATCCCGATCTTGAATCGGGTGATATCTTATTGGTGCAGTAAGGAGTCAGTCATCCAAGTATGGAACACCTGGAATACATTTAGCCCCAGATGAGCTGCGACAACTAACATACATTTGGTAAACACGCAGGGGTTGTGGTGAGTCCAAAGGGCAGTGTTCTGAATTGGCAATGACTGGCCCCCAGCCAAAATTGTAAGAGTCTCCTGGAGCATTTGTTCATTTTGATATAATACACATCCTGGAGATCTATGGAGCACATCCAATCTTCCTTGTGTAGAAGAGGCAGAATGAACTGAACCGAACCCCCCTGTTTTCTTTGGCACCAAAAAGAAGCGTGAATAAGTTCCTTATCCTACTTGTTCAGTTGGGATCTCTTGGATGACTCTTTTTTTATAGAAGTTTTTGAACATCTTGAATGGCAAACTTTCTCAGACTGGGTGGCATGTCAGGGAGTATCCTCCTGGGACTTGGAGGTGAAGGGGAAAATTTTAGTAACCTCTGGATATTATTTTTAGCACCCAGGTATTGTATTGCTTGTTATATTTGTCCAGGCATCTAGTTGCAGGGATAGACTCCTCCCAACTGCCTCCAGAGACAGTTTGGCAGCACTCCAGGAGCTCTGTTAGGGCTTATTGAGAAAGGGTTCCCTGAAGCCCTAATTTATGTGGGCACCCCCCTGCCTCTAGGGCGGTGTCTACCATTGAAACATCCTCTTCTGCCTCTGGAGGAAGTATCCCGGCAAGGATCCTGGAAAGGCCCTTGGTATTTCCTAAATTAAGTCTTCTTCCCACCTCTTTGGATTTGTTCAGAAGGTTCTCTAGGGGATAGAAAACTTGATCCCCATGGCAGACATAGCTCTCAACCTGGAAATATCAAAACTCTGGACAAAAGCCCTGGAAAATAGGTACAAATTTGTATGCTAATTAACATAACATTTGCATACATAATTATGTAACCCCACCCACACCAAAGGAATTCTGGGATATCAACTTTCAATGCAAACTGAAGAACAGACAACCAAAATATGGCCCTAGAGACCCAGACACTGTAGTAAATGGTAACCTAACCATTTTCTTTTAAATGTATAGCAATAATGTTCACTGAGAAGTGAGAAGATGATGAACCTTAGGATTGTGTTTTCGGTGACTTGCAGTATGTGGGTTTTATGGTAAAAGTAAGGCATTTAATGGTAGGCAATATTCTAATCTTAGGAAAAGAATATTACTGTTTGCTAGGACCTCCAAAAGTCATTCTTCCTGGCCTACTGATCAGTGGCACAGCTACAGTTTGTGACACTAGCCAGAGTTTGCCACATTTCCCCTCACAAAATCTTAGTCGAATGGGGCCTCCCCATATACAGCCCTCCCCCCTGCAGCCATTCCAATGTCCCATCATTTGGCTATTTCACCCTAGTTACCATAAACACTAATGTGCATGCTGCTTTACTTCTACTACGATTTGTATTTTATTTAAAATTTTTATTTTACATTTTACAGCACAAAAACACGAATATACATCCGCTAAACAACGCAATGCAGTCGCACAATGAAAATAGACTTGGCATTGAAACTTCTCTGTCCTTGAAACTCACATTCATTTAAACAGCATTGAAACCCACATTCAAAGAAAATACATCCGGCCAGTGGCAGATAAAGATTAACTTTGGGATGTTTTCAAATCATAGGCCCCATGCACATGGAACATACATGTGTTCTTTGATACACCTTCCTGATTGTATTAAATTATATTACTTGTATAATACAGCACAGTTGTTAGCGGGCATTTTAAATTTGTTTTAAACATTTTTCCAGTAAACAATGAAACAAAATGCATGCACCAGTAATGACAAAACTGCCCAATTCAGAACATTTCCATCATAAAAGTACACTCAAACTTCTGTAATCCACCAGTATCAGTAAATATGCATAAGTAAAAGTCATCTAAATAATTCCACACTAAAGAGATCTGTAACTAATGAAGAGGTTGCTGCTAGCAAAAAAACTTTATATTTCATTGTTTCATCTACAAATAAAGTGCCTGTTGCCCTTGAGGAATAAATTGCCTATGTTACATTAAAAAAAATGATATAGTAATATTGCAATAGGGAATGGATGGCAAATTGATAATAGGTTCATCGTTAGTAGGTATCTCCGCCAAAAAGGACATTCTTGGGACTTCAGCATCCACCCCCTTAAAAGTACAAAGGAGTACAGTATCAGCAATGCATCTACATACCGTGGGAGTAGAACCCACAGCCTTCAGCACCTAAAGCAAGTATTCAACCTGTTATGCTATTAACAATGAAAGACAGCTTAGCATAAGCAGCACTAAACTTCTCTTTCCCTGAAGCTCTCAGCTCCTTGAAAATTCCACTTGACACTCAAGTGTACTGTATCTCTCAACTTTGCAGCACAAGAAATCTGGAAAAGCCAAATTTTTTTTTGGGGGGGGGACAAAAGCCTAAAAACCAGGGACACATTTTAAATATTGCTTGTATAATCTTGGAAAGTTGCTAGAATAAAATGTTGTGTTACCACACAATACCACCGTGCATTTCACTGCCAAGTCACTACAGTCAGAACAACATACCACCATGTCAAATCACTCAGCTGTTTCTTGAAAGATAGAAGACTGAAACTTAAATGGCTAACATTTAGTGAATTCATTTCTCACCATAGCTCACAATCTCTTAGCACTAAACACCTGGACAAAGCGAACAATTAGGGAATACAGACCTCAAACATATTCAGTGAATTCAGTTCTCATAGTTCTCAACCTCTTAGCACAAAAAAAAACTGGACAAAGCCAATACTATGTCTGGGGGAATACAGCCCCAAAATAGGGACAGATTTCAAATATTGATCTAATAAACTTAGAAAATTGCTAGAATAAAAGGCTTTGTATTACCATGTATTTTCTGTAGAATTTGAAGTCTGAAATTCAAATGCCTATCATTATTTAGTGAATTTATTCAATCCTTCACTAATTTGCCACAAAAATCTAGAAAACCACAGATTTTATGAAGAACAAAAATATGAGGCAAAAACCTGGATAGCTTTCACAAGTGGTAGTAAGTACAGAATTCAGGCTCTTGCTCCCTGTACCTAAGGTACAGGGTTTGAGCCTCACTCTAACCACCAGGTATATTTAACTGGGGCATCACACATACACACACACACAAAAAAAAATTACAACACTTCAGATACTGGCTGAAGATCAAGTGAATAACTTCGTAAATAAAACATCTTAACTCATTGCTATCAGAACCATGTAGCCCATTGCAAATTTCTCTCATATGTCAAGGAAGTTGCCAAAATAACAGACTGCATTTGCAAACATACCCTGAAGGATGCAAAGCCTAAAACTTATACACCTGTCATTACTGCAATCCACAAAAATTTGCCAGAAAGCCACAAATTTTACAGAAAAAGACCAATATACCTATCAACTTCTTTGCTAAATGATTCTGGACAAAACCAAAAATAAGGCGGGAGGGACAAAAAGGGACAAATTTTAAACAATATTTTATTTAATGCATCTGTTAATCAGGTAAACCCACTGGACAAAGTGCTCCTTTCAGGGACAACTAGAAGCACTGTTTGGAGGGTGGCCTGATGGTTAAGGTGTTGGCTTAACAAATGCAAGGTGCAGGGTTTGAGTCTCACAAGGGATAATTGGCTAGGCTTAAAATGGCTCGCAAGGGCAGTTAGCTTAGTACTAATCTAAGAACTTATGACTTGCTTAAAGTCTTTTCGTAAGTAAATGACAGAAGGATTCAAGCCCTATACGTTTGACTACGTAAGACAGTATGTTAACAGTATGCCAGGCAACTCTAATTCACTTCAAAAGTTAAAGCAAGAGGTGTTGCATGACATGCATTTTCTGAACCATATGAACTACAAAACTCTAATGAGTGGCAATACTGATGGACTGTAATTCTCAGTGTTTTACCTGATTTTTACTTTTTTTGTTACTAGGTAAGCTCTCTGGACAATTTTTTTTCCGCTACCTTGCGAGCAACGGCTGAAAATGCTCACGGACGAAAGCAGCAGCCATTCCCGCAAAGTTTTCAATAAAAATGTAACACTACCTTGCAAGCAGCAGCTGAAAACGACACTCATGGAAGAAAGCAGCATGCAGCAGCCACTCCCGCATGAAAACCATGCAGCAAAGCTCTCAATAAAAAAGTACCTTGCAAAAATAAAACAAAGCTCTCTCAATAAAGAAGTACCTTGCAAAAGTAAAACAATGAACCAAGCCATTCCTGCACACCGTAAGCAACCATTCTATATCCCATTCCCTTGTAGCTCGTAAAAAAGTACCTGCTGCAATTGCAAAAATAAAACAAACCTCTCCTAATAAAAAGTACCTTGCAAAAATAAAACAATGAACCAAGTCATTCCTTCCACCTGTACACTGTAAGCAACCATTCCATTCCCTTGCAGCTTGTAAGTTGAATAAATTCCCTCAGCTCTTAATAAAGAATTAAGCAATGGTAGCAGAGCCATTACATTCCCTTGCAGCTTGTGAGCAGCTGTAAATGCTAGCACGCAACCTCGAGCCCAATTCCGACAGACTGGCAAGCTGTTCATGGAGCAGACATCATCGCACACATGATGATTTCAGGTTAAAAGGCCTAAGTTTAAAAAAAATAGCCGGGAAAATCAGAAATTAAGAGGTGCCACGATTCCCAACCTCAAAACCGGTAACCGAGAAATTCGGTACGGTTGAGAGTTATGATGGCAGACAAAGACTTTCTCACTGCAGGCAACTGTTTATTTTACATATGGTCCAAATAAAAAGGAACCATCAAAGGAGGCATTAATAAAAGACACCTTGAAGGGTTCCACAAAATCACAAAGTCTCATCCAGGCATGAGGAAGTTCTTGGATCCTAAATTGGTTTTGACTTGTTCAGAACCAATGAGGCTTTAGGATTGGGAGAAGATCTTATTTTGGTCAGATCCGAACAGACTTTCAGATCCAGAAAAGGTCTAGTCTGGGTTGGATCCAAAGATGTCGCAGCCAACAACTTTAATCTTTTTTCTTGATGTTCTGCTGAAGCCCTTGGAGAGGCTGAGAGGCTTACTGCTTAAGTTATTTGGAACTAGAAGGCTTTGAGGGGTTTTGAGACCCAGAAGAAGAAGGCAACAACCTTTACAGAATCAATGTATTCCTCCTGTCTGAGAGGGCCCTTGGGTTAAAGGCTGCACAGATTTGGCAGTCCACATCTAAATGACTGGGCCCCAAGCAATAGATGCACTTCTTGTGGGCATCCAAATTCAGAATTTTATGCCCACAAGAACTCCATCTTTTAAAGCCTGTAAGTTTGTCAGACATAATCAGGAACAGACAAAAAGTCTAATACAGACAAACTTCTAACATACTCTAATGAAGTGTAAACTATTTAAGAGCTAAACAATGAAGCTAATAAGCAAGGAGGCTTTTTTAAGTATTTAGAGACAGAAAAGTGCCAATGGCACCAGAATGAAGGCAAAAAGAGAAAGGGGAAGAGCAGCAGTCCCATCTCCTGCGAAAAAACTAGAAGGAAGGGAGGATATAAAAGTTAAATATTGAAACAGCTCTAAACAAGAAAGATTTTAAAGAAAAGGGTAATTTAAAAGCTATTACTTATCTTAATACAGCTAAGTAACACTTGAAACTCTTAGCCAAGGCTTGACTCATTGGTGACAAACAAGACCTGTGGAGTTAAGGAAGATATGATGCATTATGGGAGCAGGAGGAGCTCGAAACTTGAATCCTAAAGTCTTGAAAATGTGGCCAAATTAGATCCGAAGACCCATCAGTGAAATCAGGAAAATGAAAAGGGCATCATCAGATCAACCATTTTAGGAAATCTAGATCTGAAATAAAGGTTTGATACATTAACCCCCTTTTATAATTTCCAAAAGGATTTTTTGAAAGCTCTTTACTCTAAAAAAGTACATCAGTGGAAAGAAAAAAACTTCTGAACCTGGCATAATTGCACTGATGGATAAAAAAAGTCAAATCAATAGAAACATTATCACGTGAATATAACTTGGTCTCTCAAGACTGGATAGTCTTGCAAAGTATTGGAGGACACAATTATACATTTCTTACTCTTACACATTTTGTACATAAAAAGAATCCTAATACATAACTTATTTTTTATGAAATTCTATATAATAATTATATTCATCACAATCTAATTTCTAATGTTTATACAATTCCTGCTCCATATAATAGAAATTTAGATACATTCTTGAAATTTATAACAAAGGGGGAGATAATTATACATTTTAAAATCAGCGGGGGACTTCTTTGGAAAATTTTACACAAAGCCTTTTTAAACCCTGACAAGCTAACTTTTCTAAAACAATTCAAGTGTGTGCTGGAGAAGTTCTCAGAATTACTGGTTACATAGTTATGTCCTTTTTGTCATCTTACTTGAGTTAATAACTGATTTTTCAGGCTTTATGTACAGACAATTTTTCTCTGGATTAAAAGAAAACAATTTTATACACTACCGCCACTGGACTACTTAGAGATTTAAGAAAACTTATCTTCTTTGGACGATATTAATAGTGGTGAGGAAAACTATAACTAAAAGATGAAAAACTACTTCTCCACATTTTCAAGAATGCTTTACATCTCTACATGAAGCAAATCAATAAAGAGTCACCTATCAAAAAACAAAGAATATTCATAAGTCATTAAAGAAGAATCTGTAGTCTAAAGTTATCAATAGACTTGCCTAAAATTACATACTTTCTGGTTGAAAGACTGAATGGATTTTAGACTCAAAAGGTGTGTATCTTTTATTACAACAACATTTTATTCTGGATAAACATTAGGAAGATGTAATGATTTTATTATTTTGTATCTTAGAATTCAAAGGATGTATAAATGCTTTTTATTTTGTAATTACAATGTTTATTTTTTAAAATCCAATAAACATTTAAGTAAAAAAAAATCAGTGCAAATGACTACTATCTGGAAAGGCAGCACTTGGTAACATTTTGCCCACTTTGGATTTAGCAAAGGAGCAAACAGATGATCATCCTTGCAAAAATATTGTTTCCGTCCCAACAATGATGAATTTACCTGTGGACACGTATACAAAGAAGATATTTAACAAAGCTACAGTACTCAGAAAAATTACAGACAAATTATCATTATGATTTAAATGTGACTCTATGGAAACCTTTGACATAAAGGGCATGTTACTTTGAAATACCACCCTTCTGTTGTGGGAAACTAGCTAAGGGGTGGGGCTGAAAGAAACGACCAGCAATACAGATACATTAGTAGCTGAAGTAATGGCTATTAAGAGCAGAGGCTACATGATCAAGTGGTGGAATAACATGCCTCTTGAGCATAAAGTAACTGTAAGAGGAACAGTTTCTCTAACAGGAAGCAAGAGATGGAAAGTACCTCCTAGAAAGTCCTGCAGGCTTTCAGGGAAGCAAGAAAAGTGGCATCCATACTACAACGAAAGCTAGTAATGGCTGACAAATGAACTACATTAAGGAATAACAAAGACCAGAGTGAATGATTTTGAATACATATGTAAGGACTAATGGTGCAATAGCAGAAAAGGGGCTTACACCCTTGCCAGTAGCCCCAAAAGGAATCCATTTGCCATTCAGTCCAAGCAGAAAGTCTCTGAATGAAGCGATTATGGAAGACACTCTGTGAAAAAAGCCTGAACTCTTGAAAACATTACTAGATGGGGGAGATGCTATGTGGTCATCTTCAGGAAATGAAGGTCTCTCTCACATCTCAGTAGAGTATATCATTAACGATCATAAATGCTGCTGTTAATTAAACATACAATTCTCCTGATGTGAAAGCTTGGCATATCACGGTTTCATTTAAATCTTGTTATCTGCTTATTTTCTCAGTGACTGTCACAAGTTGTTTCTTATACATCCATCATCCTTTCCACCAATATATATATATATATATATATATATATATATATATATATATATATATATATATATATATATATCACTATTTACAATCTTGTCTTATCCCCTTGTTGCCTAATACTGTTCAACATGGCTACTTATTCAGGAATATAGTGACTTCTAGCCTCTCTCTCAAAAACCTTCACTTAACGGGGGATGGTAGATGGCCATCAAGATGTGAGCAGCACTCTTTGCTACAGTTCATACACTACTTTTGATCATTCAGGAGCATCTTTTCAATCTACCCAGAATTTTTATAACCTAAGATTTAGAAAAAACAATCACAGTCTATTATTTTATTATTGTTAACTTACATACACAATATAAAGAATTATAAGTACTTCCTCCATAAAACCTTCCTCCTGCAAGAGTGGATATTGCATTGACCTTCTAAGAAAGGCAAATTAATACCTTTTACTGCAAAGTTTATGCTGTTTAAATATCACCATAAATCCTCAGCAAAATGGTTCAGAAAAATGATCAAATGGAAGCCTAAATTTCCAAAAGAAAACATTCTTCATTGGTGATGCTTGAAAACAACAACACTAAAAATAGTATAGGGGAAGCACCAAGGATGACAAGAAAACAACGTCCCCCAAAACTAAACTGGTGCAGACTTTTGCACTTGAAGATTTAAAATCTGCTCTTCAGGTAGCCATTGATAATATCACAACTCAGCTTTCAGTTATAAACTTCACAATTATTGAATTCACTGACGCAAAGGCAAGTTATCTATACTGGAGAGCAATCTGAAACAGTTATCTAAGTTACCCTCTATTAAGGCTTACCCTCTATTAAGGCTTAACTGTTGTTGTCTAGAAGTAAATGCAACAACTTTCTACTTCATGGAGTTATGAAGACCCAGGAATACAACAATCTCTTTAAAGCCATCAGAGATATTCTAGCAGCTTTGCTGGGAGACCAGAGGACTGCTGACAATACCATTAGAGAGAGAGAGAGAGAGACCACCATACCTTAGACAAATTTATATAAAATTTTTAAATTATCAGGATGGGAACTCAATACTAATAACTGCTAAATCTAAAAGTTTACTTTATGGAAGAGTAATAAAAAAATATTTTTGCACAGGATTCGTCTCTCCCATACAAGACAGAATGACAAAAACTACCCCCTTTCTACTCCTAAACAATAACAATATTAAATTCCAAATATTATTACCTGCTGAATTAAAAACTACATTAAAAGGCTCAAAATACAAAATGAATTCCTACAAGGAAACCAGACCTATTTCTGGAAAATAACTTAATTTTTATCAAGACTGAGTGAAATTAAGGGCAAATCCAATGACACTGATGTAAGTGTCCCAAACTACTCAGTGTTTGGATGGTTACTTAATTTTTTATATGGACTGCATTTTAAAAATGGTTACCCAGCAATACACCTTAACTTTTGACCTTGAAATTTACACACATGACCAACAACACTTTTTATTTCATTTTCTGTTTATAAGTGGCACATGAAGATTTAACCTACTCATTGTGATATATCAAAGAACAAACACTGAATCTTATTACTTATAAAATTTGGACATATTATGATTATTCTACCTTACAAACTGTTTGAATATGAAACTTTAATCAGCCTGAGCATGTAACTGGAAATACTTCTGAACATCTTAGATACAAGTGTTCGCAGAATCTTACTGTAGTATGTTAATGCAAGATATATTACTTGCTTGTTACATATACTTTTTCTTTACAATGTATTTTCTAATTATTTTATGAAACTAAAACATTATAAATTAGCCTTCATGTTTTCACTGGTTAAAAGAATGAAATATTTTAAGTGTACATTCATATTAGTTACATTGCTTTACGTTTAGGTAGTAACCAAATAATTTCATGAGGGTCTGCCATTATTACTTAACATTTAGGAGCCAAAGAGAAGCTTTATATGCCATTTGTTGGCTTACTTCATGTGACATTTCTTTTGTCATTTAAGATTATTTTTCTTAAACTAGACCACTCAGTCTTAATTGTTCTTAAGACTGACGAAATGTTGGGTCAGAATCTATATGTGAACACTTTAAGATCCACAACCCTTTTGTTATTCATTCTTCTCTACTTAGGAGTAATAGGGTTAGGCCAAGAGAGACAGGATAAGTGTTTTTCCTGACTGCTGTTACCATTTATTGGTCATCAGATATTCCATATACCTCAGTTGTTGGTCCCATGTACTGACAGACATACAGATTCTGTTATATTACACTAATAACAATTTTGGTAGACTTCACACGTGTGATGTCTCTTTTGTCTACCTTATACATATAACTCATAGATAAAAAACACGTTTACTGCATTTCTAACTTTATGAGATTAGCTGTAGGCTGAAAACTTAGGGGAATCCAAAATTTGATTAAAAGAAAACTTTTTCTTCATCTAATTTTTTTAAATCTGTAGCAAATGTTTTTATTCAAGACACCAACATGGAATGCAATCAGTGATTTGCCCTCAAGAATAATTAGCTAAAATACACAGAAGCTGTTGGAATTATTACTAAAAATAGGGTAACAATATTTTAGACTCAGGTTATAACTCAATGGGTAGATGGTATTACATAAAGATAAACTCGTCTAAACCATTACTGTTTAACTAACCATTACACACCATGTATTAAACAACTGGATTTTTATTACTCATATGCAATACCTCCTGGCTAACATAAAGGATTATTACTTAGCCTTTAGAGAACACTGAATATATATATATATATATATATATATATATATATATATATATATACACACACACACACACACACATATATATATATATATATATATACACACACACACACACATAAAACGTGTCTGCTTGAGATAACTAAAATCTCAGTAGACCGAAATTCATAACACCGAGACCAGAAACACGAAGTTTCACACATAAGCAAAACTTCACAATACCAACATTCAGAAGACTAAATGTCCAACAGTCCAAGCTGAGCAGAACAGGAAATCCGTTCATGTGCATGTTGTAGTGCGATCTCAGAGATGGTATCTTTAATTAGCAGGGGGGGTTTCGGAGCCCCCCTTGAAAAAAATAACATAGTGTAAGTTACATAGTTAGGTTTGTTTAATTTAAGTGTTTACTATGAATAATCATGTCAGTGGTATAGAGACTGTCATGAATATTCATTGTAACCTTTTAAGGGCTTGGGTTTATTGGTTGGTGGGTGGGGTCTGGGTAAGGTCTAGTAGGTAGTTTGGACTGGAATGTGTTAGTCTGCTTTTACAATGGTGTTTGTGTGTGTTGTCTTTGTTTTGCTGAATGTGGTTAAGTCAGGGTTTAGTTTTATTGGTGTTACGTGTCTCATGTATAGAAGGTGTCGGGTTTTTGGAATTTAGGTGTTGTGAATTTCTGTCTAAGATTTCTTTTAACTCAAGTAGACCCACGTATAAATATACACATACATATACATGAGACAGAGAGGGGGAGAGAGACACATATTTCTCAATCTTAGACTTGCAAGCAGACTACAGCAGCTCAGACACAGAAAGATCCTCCTCCAAAAATAAAATCAATGGATTTACTTATTTCTCACCCTGTTATAAATCTCAGCCAATAATTGACTTATTTCTTATATCCAATAAACGTCTGCAAAATGTTACTGACTTTACACAGAAGTACATTCTCATTCATACCCTTCCACAATACAACTTTAAACATTAACCCTCTTCCTACCAATGCCTGCTTAACCAATAATTGGATGTTAAATTCTTTACTCCTACAGAACCAAAAAAATGGACAAAGTAAATTACTTTTAAACTAATTTCTTAGCTGGGATTACTACAGTATATTTGAAATTCCATATTCTTTAGACATCTTTTAAAACCTAGCTAAGGGGTATATTAATAAATATGGCATCTTACTACAAATTATTTAAACAACAAAAAGAAAATTATCTTAAAATAGAGTCAGATTTTTTGAAAAATAAACTAATCAGGAACTGACCCTAATTTAGAAACACAAATCAAAAATATAAACAAAACTTAATTTATTACAGATATCCTAGTTATCATGGTATGAAGACAAAGCATTAGGTCAGTATTCTGGATAGGCACAAGCTCCTTCAAAACTCTCGGCTAACTCCAATTTTCATTCACAAGGTAAAATTAATCAATCAATGTAACATACCACGACAGCTCAAATATTTCAGCTTTAGAAGGCTTTTTTCATAATCTATACAAAACCAGACTACCACAGCTATAGGAGTGTCAGCTTTGGTCTTACCTGAATCAGTGAAAATTTCCCCAAGTTAGTCATAAACAAATTATTTTCTAAGGATATTCATATTACACAGATTAGGGAAACCATAAAACATTTAAAAATGGGAAAGGACCTGGACCGGATGAATTTGTGTCAGAATTTTATAAATGTTTTTTAAAGCCAATTCACAAAAAAAGTATTACATTTTTTTAATTACACTGAGGTCAATAGCATTTCTGATCTCTACATGACTAGAGCAAAAACGATTCTTATATCCAAAAATCAGACTTACAAATCTATTGTCTCAGATTATCAATCTATTACATTAACTGTGATATAAAGATATATGTAATGATTCTTGTACAAATGTAAAATTAGAAAGTAAACCTATATCCATTAACAATTGATACAAAGACTTTTGATAACAATTTAAAATTTCTTTTCATAGTCCTTTGTGCCAAATTTATACAAAACAATGTATTATATCCAAACCCCTTCAACTCAAATTTCAATAAATAAGTAAATACATTTTTCTTCCCCTATAGAACTTAATGATGGGCTTTATCCAGAATGCCTTCTTTTGTCAAATCTTTTTCAATTTACATATTGAAATTTTCTGCTATCATTTAACCAAAAGAACTAATTACACATCTCCCATCCTTACCATCAGCACCCCTTAACAGCTTCTGTGGATGATGTTAAATATACACCCAACCTTCCTGAATACTGATATATACAAAATATTTAAAAGTATTAGAAACATTTCTAAATTTGCTAACTAAAATTAAAGCATTCAAAAGTCCTGTCTGTTTCCAGTTGTTCAAAATAAATATTATCCCTTAGATATAAGCTTAACTTGAAGGCCTAAAACTTACTCAGTCTAAAAATATTTAAGTATAAATTTCTTAACAGAAAAATCATCTAATTATCAAAAAATGGTTCATAAATCATGGCCACTCATTCTTTTAGACATCAAAATAGAGAACTCTTTAAACTCTTCCTTCTTAACAAAAATTGCTATTATTAAAATGAATATTTTCACGGTTTCTTTTTTCATTTATGTCCATCACATGCAATATCCCTGTGAAATTCTTCAGTAATATCTCTGGCAGCCTGTCAAAGTTTATATAACACTCCAAGAACATCAGAATTAATATGTCCAAAAAGACAAATTGGAATGAGTCTGTCAAACTATGTATATTAACCATAAGGTCTTCTCATCTGTTTAAAGCTATTCATTTCAATTTAAAAATTGAAATGTCTGCCTAGCGTGGCTTCAACTTTGGCATAGATGCATTAAAACATATAATTGCAACCCCTTCACCATTTTTAAAACCTCAAAACAGATATTTATTAAGCATCACATGAACAATTCAAAAATGAAACAAATTTACAGGGCAGAGGTACCTTGCTTCAAACCTATTCACAATGATCTCAATATCTTACTTAATAACTCAATAATATATCTTACATATTTTCCACTATTAAATACTGTATGGCTTGGAAATTATAACTAAGAACAGCACTTCATTATCTCAGCTTTGTAAGTCTCTCAGATTATCTAAATGCTACTTGCCCAAACACTAATCATCAATACATTAAATTCCCACTTCAAAGAATATTTAAGTGAATGTGATCTATAGAAAAATATATCTCATAATCTTCTGTCATCTAACCCTATATCTTTAACCTATAAACTATATATTAAACTAAAATTTCAATAGGTATATTTACCTGCTACAAGCTGGGCCAATTACAACATTTTCTGCTAACAATGACACTAAAAAAACAAACAATTGCACTATAAATTAGAAATATTTATTTTAAAAAAACTACACTATACCCAGTGTATAATATAATGTGCATCTTCCCTCAAAGCCATTATATAGTAAAAACATCCCCTGTTAACTGTTCACCATATGGGTTGGGTTACTGGGTACAAGATCTGCTTTCATACACGTCTTAACTGCAAGTTTAGAAGGAGACTGTAGAGTGTTACAGAAAAAGTTCCACAGGTACTTCCTTTATTTGGTGCCAATCTCCTGGTAATTTGTACTCTCACATTTGCCTCCTTCCAAAATTGACTACTTTGATCTGAAGTAATTCATTATTGTCTTTGCTGTACTAAAATCATGTATAGCAAAAATTGGTGTAACTTATCATCTAATAATTGATTTAAATTTACTAACTTGACCCTTAAATATTACAGAACCGTTAAAGGAATTTCAAAGCATGAATATGAATCACAGAAAATAACTAAGGCATGAGTATAAAAGTATTAAATATCTTATCTTGACTTTATAGTATACTGTTCTCCTTTTCGAAACCTCTTTCTAGGTATCTTATTATCCTGTCTTTTCTTTATTTTAACCTATATTACTTAACATTGGCTTTACTGGAAAGGCTCACCAAGACAATGCTACAGTTTGCTGTGAGGGAAGGGTTAGTTTTTTATTTGTTGTATTTTGTATTACTTTATTGCCTTTTTCTATTTTGTATACCATGATTTGTTTTTTTACACTGTGTTTTACTTGTATTCTGCTTTTAACTGCATATTAAAACTTGAAAAGAGACCATGGCTCTGTCTCTTGCGAGTCAGACAGAAATTTTTCCCACCCTCCCATACGGTTACTGCTGTGTTCTGAAACACCACTGTCCTTCAGTTGCCTGCCCCTTATGTTAATTTGACCATATAGCTCATTTCCTCTCTGTTTTTACTGGCTGGTGTGAGTAAGCACAAAATTATCATTTTGTGAAATTACTCCCCTTCAACTATTTAAATTTATTGGCCATCCTACTGTATTCCATAGTACCAGAATACAAAAGTGACCACCCCCTTTCCATCTATCTTGCTGTTTTAAAAATAGTGACTCTCCGCTAAAACTTTTTAGACAGGTAAAACTTAAATTACCTACTTTCACATCTAACTCCTCTAGTGCACACTGCAGTGTTTGGGATAAACCATTTTTTTGATCTTATATTTAAGCATCTATTGCAAGACCACCAGTTATTGGAGAGGCCACATTCTGCCTCTCAGTAGTCATCTTGGGATTGTGCTTCTGTTTTATCCTGGCGACAGAAGGAGTGCAGTTACATTATTTCCTGGAGACTACTGATCACCAGAAAGTTTAATAACTGCTTTATAGATGAAAGCTTGGAATATGTGCTTATATTCTGATCCTGGTGAGAGTAGGAGCAGAGTACATTGATTCCTGACTCTTTCTGGTTGAAGAGTGAGTGTCTGTGCTTAACGTACCTGATTGGTCTGGTTGCTATTCGAGATATCTACCAGAAAAAGGCTACAAGCCTGCAGACCCTTGCATCATGTGGAACAAGACTTTGGATAACTAAACAAGCCATGGCCTGCTTCTCTTCTTGGGATTGGTGCTAACATTTTGCTTCTGGTGAGAGAAGAAGTAAAGGAATATTGTATCCCAACAGAGTGAAACTGTGCTGAGACCAGCATTAGTAGTAGCCAGGCAGTAGCCATTCATGTGACTCCCCTCTTTTCCATCATTCTTGAAATGCTAATTCTTTATTTTTCAGTAAGTACTGCTAGATTTCTTTCTAACTTCAGAATATCTGCCTAAATACTTCATCCTTAAATTATCAGGGTCTAAGTATTAGTTTCCCCTCAATTGTTTAGCAGAGCGCTGTACAGACTCAGACAACTTGAGTGACATTTTTCCTGTAAAAGGAATATATAAGGAAACAGCTCCATCACTTAGTAATAATGACCAGGCCTCCTGGCATGTCTAGAGGTCAGTTCCCTGTGCTTTCTCTTATTAATCTGGTTAACCTGGGCATTCTGAGACAGTGTAGCAACTGCCTCATGTACACAGACAACCCTCTCCTCTTACCTCCCAACACTCAGACTTGTGAGACATGCACTTATATATCCAAACTAGAAGCCATGCCACCTCAAGCCAAGACTGCTGGTCTAGAGGAGAAGGTCAACACCTGCACCACACCACATGCAACACATAGCCCTCCAGAACACCCACCATCACAGCTGTCACATAAAAACACAAACCATACACCCACCTTCGTGGAGGCTGTCAATAGAAATCTACCCAAACAGCAGAGACCTCCAAGGCAGAAGCACACTCTACCACCACAACACAGCAAAAACCACAAGACACATAGCTCAACTACACAGTGTGCCCCTCAACGTAATTCCCTAAGGCAAAACAGCTTGCCCAATACATTAATCATACGTGACCCGATAGTGAGGCACACCGATGTCCCACTCACTAGGTTGAATAAGGAGAAGGTAACAGTCAGCTCTCTATCAGGTGCCAGAATCCGACACATAACACATGCCTCAGGTCACTCCACAACAAGTACAAATATGACTCTGTCACTATCCATGTGGGTGTGAATGACCCGAGACACACCTTCCTGGATTACATGAACAGAGAGATATGGAGGAGCTCTCAGACTACGTCGCCCAGGCAGGTATGATTCTAGCCCTAAGCAGCATCCTACCATCACCCAGAATTATACTGCAGTACAAGCAAAACATGATTGACTTCAACAATTGACTAAGTTTCTAGTGTCATTCTAAGGGGATCCAATATCTATCTGCCTGGAATGACATGACTGAAAGACCTCGATACTTTGCCACAGATGCCCTGCATTTGTCACCCCTGGGTTTCCAGATAGTGGCTACGGCTCTTCCCACCACTATAATGCCTTTTTTTAGGTGATGTTCCAAAGACCAAATTAACCACCGTAACAGCTATAAATAAATGCAATCTGTGGGTCCATGCTGCTCAATGCTAGAAATCTAACCCTCCAGATGCACTTGCTCGAAGCACTCCACAAAATGGAGAACATCAACATTTGTGCTGTAACTGAGACCTGGTTTAAAGCAGCAGAAAGCATCCCTGCACTACCAGGCTATAATTTATTCAACACCTTTCGGCCCCAGAACATTGGCTGAAGGCGGTGGTGTCTCCATATTCATAAAGGACATGCACACCTACAGACTAGTAGCCCAGCATAACGCAGCTGAGATACCTCAGATACAACTAACATTAGGTAAGACGACGATTCAAGTTGTAGCCTGCTATAGGTCCCCAACCATGTCCCAAGACTCTCAGTCCATATTCCTAAGCACCCTGGAAACTATTAGGGTCCAACCCGATACTCTCATACTAAGTGACTTCAACTACCCCTCCATCAACTGGGAAAACTACTCAAGCACCAATACATTGGCCCAACGCTTCATCAATTCATCAATTCCAATGCCCTGGATCAGCTCATTCTTACCCCCACTAGAGAAAGCAAGATCCTTGACTTGATTACTACTAACATGGTCAACCATTGCTCTACACCAATAGTCAATTCCTCCCTGGTTAGATCCGACCACAAACTAAATCACCATGGAAATCCACATCTCACCCACATCCCCGCAAAGGTAACCACCATGAAAAACTTCTCCAAAGCTGACTTTGGGGTCCTAAAAACAGAGGTGGCTAACTTCATGGCACCCATGTCAATGGAAAACAGATGCAGGACTGCTGAATCATACACCAATGCATTGTACAAATACATACATAAATGCATGAAACTAGCCATACCAAACAGAACCAAGACACTCTCCTCCAAAAAAGGAACCCACTGTGGTGGTCCCCTGCCATTAATAAACTCTACAACAGAAGGAAGAAACTGTTTCAGAAAAAGGTGAAGTCCAAAGACTGGAAAAACCCTTATTACCCTCAACAAAAAGTTGAGATCCCTCATCAAAACCTCTAAAGCCAGCTATGAAGGCAGAATTGTTGCAGACACTAAAAACAACCACAAAGCTTTCCATAGTTATATCAAGAATCTCCAGAGCAATACCCAGGTTTGCTCCAAGTTACTGCACAATGGTACCTCCTATACTAAGCCAGCAGATATTGCCAACATACTGGCCAACAGATTCAGTGCCAACTTTACCCATATCCCCCCCCCCCAAAGGACCAATTACAGTACAGGAGGAATTCCAGGCACCCAGCATTACTGCAGCACAGGCTAAAGCTGCATTGTCCAAGGCCAAGAATACAGCTTCCATGGGACCAGACAATATCCCTGGATGTGTTCTACATGAACTACAAAGTGAACTGGAACTACATCTGTGTCCCCTGTTCAATCACAGCCTCACCTCAGGCTTTGTCCTTACCGAATGGCACACTGCTACAGTCATCCCTCTCCATAAAGGGGGAGGGGCAATTCCAGTCCCTGGGAATTATCCCTCCATTAGCCTGATGAGTCTGATATGTAAGGCTATAGACCGCATTGTCATGGACCTAATTAACAAGGATATAGGGAATCTCCAAACTCTAGATCCCACGCAATTTGGTTTTGTGAAAGGTAGATCATGCCTGCTTAACCTGGTTGACTTCTTTAAGGCAGTCACCAGATCTGTGGATGAGGGCAAGGCAATTCATACAGCCTACCTCGATCTGGCCATGGCCTTTGATACCATTCCCCACTCAGGAATTAAATCGATAAACTCACCAAACTAGGTGGATTGCAAAATGGCTCACAGATAGAACCCACAGTGTGAAAATAGCGGACTCCAAGTCAGACTGCCGACCAGTCATGAGTGGAGTCCCACAGGGATCGGTCCTCGATCCTCTCCTGTTTGGCATCTACTTCTCAGAAGTCTAGGCCAACACGGAAGGACTCTGGCTGACCAATTTCGCAGATGACTGCAAGCTGGGAGCCATTATTAACTCCCCAAGTGATGTAGACATCCTACAAAAAGGCCTCACTGAGACCAATGACTGGTGTCGAAACAATGGCCTTAAGCTTAATGCCAAAAAATGTGTCATCATCCCCTTTGGGAAAAACTCAGTTTCACTAATTACCACATTGGTGGGAGCAAACTCAACAGTGAAGGTGTTATAAGAGATCTGGGGACACAGGTTGACAGCTGCTTCTCCTTCAACCAACACATTGCCACTGTGGTCAGAAAGTCCTTCTGTGCAGCACATCTCATTACCAAGGGTTTTGCATCCAGGAAGAAAGAGGCCATCATCTCTCTCTACTCTTTCCTCATTAGGCCAATCTTAGAGTATAATGCCCCATTTGGCATGTACCTCTCTAGTCACATACAACAGCTGGAAAGGCCACAAAATTACCTCATGAAGAGGACCCTAGGCCTTAAACACATGTCCTACACGGACAGACTCAAAAAACTCCAGCTATTCTCTGTCTCATATCCAAGGGGCAATCTCTGCTTGACTTACAAAGCCATGTCTGACCCAGCTCTATTAGAAATGCTACATCTAAAAAAATCCCAATCCCTCTGCACCACACACACTCCAGAGACCTCAACCTCGTTACCACAATCAACAGAACATGCTGGAGGGACAGGTTCATAACCCAGAGACTGCCCATGCTCTGGAATAGACTTCCCATACATGTCAAACCGAGCACCTCACAGGCCCTCTTCAAGAGAAATCTTGATGAGTGGATGGAAAATAGAAAGTTCACCCCGGGAATGACTCCAGTGGCTCTACTTGATAAAGGCACTGGGAACCAATGTCACGTGGCACAATGCCAGGGCACTTCTATGGGCTAGGCTTGTAAAGGCTCCAGGGCCATTAGCCTAGTACACACCTATGAACCTATGAACATATTCAGTTATGCACTGTCTCATAAGGCTCTGTTATTAACACATACACACACATGGATCTACTTCACTTGACATAAAGCTCATTTGACTGACACCCATTTGACCGACACCCAATTGACCTAAATTTCATTTAACTGACAACTCATTTGACCGACTCCCATTTCACTGACAGCTTACAATGCTGAATTTAAACATACTAAATCTTAAACCATAGACAAGCACACTTAGAGAACCTAGAACTTAAAAACGACTTACTTACCCTCTTAATAGAAACGGGACATGTACAACCAAACTAGGTGGGGGGCTACACCCCCACACCACCCAATGTGAGGGGCTGTGCCCCCATACCCCCTAATTCTATATACTAACTCCAGGATTGCACTACAGTGGGGAAAGGGCATATACCTTTAACTTGCCTGACAGTACTCTACACACTGCCACTACTGCTGGGAACTCACAAAACATTCGCCAAATTACTTTAGATACTTCTCATAAAAATGTAAAGAGACAAACCCATATTTAGAAACACTACAACACTACTTTCTACATGAATGTCGGAATTCTAACAGTCAGCACTGTCAGTTACAGTAATTCTTTTTATCACAAGCAAGTCACAGGTGAAAGAAAACCCACAACAATTCTATGTCTTAAAATGTCAGTGAAATGGGAGTCAAATGAGTTGTCAGTCAAATGAAATTTAGGTCAATTGGGTGTCGGTCAAATGGATTTTAGGTGAAGTGAAGTAGACCCATATATATATATATATAAATATATTAAAAAAAAAATATATATATATATATATATATATATATATATATATATATATATATACACACACACACACACACACTTATGGAGAGAGACACACACACACATTGTCATACTCAAATATTTTATTATTGTTTTTTTTTTTTTTTTTTGGTATATAGAGTGTCCAAAATTACGTACTCTGTTTCTTTATACTTAATAGTTGTAGTACTTGGTTTGGTATCTGGTTTCTCTGTTTTCTTCTTAGCATACATATTGTATTAATAGAGTATTTGAAAAAAAAACTCAATTAGCAAATGGTCAGCTGTGCAAATTAAACTGCCCTATGGAAGTTTAATGCTTACAACTCAACCTAGCCACCCTAGATTGCTTCCCTCTTTTATATGTCTTTTTCTCAGCTTGTACAGCTTCATTTTCAGATTCTATAAATGCTAGTATCCAAATCATGTGCACTTCCCTTTGCTAAGCAATTTATTGAATCTTTCATTTAAAAAAAAATGCTTCCTTTTAGTTCTCAGTGACATCAACCATACAGCAGAATCTCCATAGTTGACCACCTCCTTAAGTTGACCTAATTTTCATAGACCGGACATGTACCACATGTACTCAATAGAAGACCGACCTCCCTATATTGACCAACTCTGTATGTTGCATCTTGACCACGGACTGTGATACACCAATATTAATTTACCCTCTATAACTTGACCAGTTGAGTCCACTCCACACCAAGGGGTAGAAGGTGTGGGCTTTGCCCTTTAGTTGTATATTTTTTTTCTTTAGTACAAGTTCTTTTTTCATGTTTTATTATTACCATGAGTTGGATTAGGCCTAACGTCCTACTGTTTATCACATGTTGCTGAAATTTTTTTCAATGTGAAGGACTGGTCTGAATTGTAGGTACATCCTACAACTACTGAAAAATTTTACAGTTAATCAAGACATGATGACCCAAAGGAAATAACTCAAAAGAGCTGACACTGAAGGAAAAGGTTAATCTTCTATATTTTCTGGAAAGCAGCAGCCAAAGAAAGATGAAACATTTTGATGTTAGCAAGACCACAGTGAGCAACATCCAAAAACATAAACAACACGAGTACTTGGAGAGATATAGTAAGGAAAGAAGAGACCTACAGCGAAAAAGGAGGAAAACTTCCCTCGATAAAGTCAATAAAGCCACATTAAGCTGGTTCAAACAAATGAGGGCAGTTAACGCCTGAATCTCTGGACCGATGATCCAAGTAGCTGCTAAAAAATTCGCACAGGAATTCAGGGTGGCAGATTTCCAAGCAACAAGTGGTTGACTCAAGAAATTTAAACTGTGACACGAGATCTCCCAGAAAGTCTTGTGTGGTGAATCTAATAAAGTTCCAGTAGATCTCGTGGAAGAGTTCATCAAAAAGTTCCCGGACTTCACCAGAGGCTTCAAAGATGAGGACATCTTAAACGCCGACGAGTGCGGACTTTTTCAATGCAATGCCTGACAGGACCCTCGTCATGAAGTGTGACAAATGTAAAAGCAGAAAACTTGCCAAAGAACATTTCACAGTTCTGCTTTGTGCTAGCTCAACCAGAGAGAAACTAAAGCCCTTGGTGACTGATAAAAATCGGCAAAGCCAAGTGCATTCAAGAACCTGAAGGCTAAAGACCTCCCCGTCACTTGGAGATCAATCAAATGTGCATGGATGACTGGTGGCCTATTTGAGGAGTAGGTAAGGGGTATTGACCAAGAAATGAAGAAGAAATGGTCTATTCTACTGACAGTAGACAACTGTCCTGGCCACCCGCAAGTGAATCATCTCGCAAACATGACATTGAAATTTCTGCCTCCGAACACAACCTCAAAAACCCAACCTGCTGACCAAGGCATCAAAACATGCACTTCCGAGCCCAGCTCCTGCAGTGGGTCATTACTAAAAACACAAACTTGTGGTCCACCTGTGGAAGCAACTTCATCCACTGCATCAGTTAATGCTCTGGATGCTGTCCTCTGGGTCAGTTCTGCTTGAATAAAGTTTAGGCAGAAATGATACAAAAGTGTTTCAAGAAAGTTGGATTTGTCACAACCCAGGAGCACGATGTTTTGGCCCCATCGGGCAATCTATTTCCCATGGCATAATTCAAAGGAGTAGAATTTAAAGGCTTTGTTGCAATGGATGATGAAGTGGCAACCTGTAATGAACCTGACCCAGAAGCAAATATTGACCGAAGTACAGACCAATGTAAAAGCGCATGAAGCAGCTGAAGTGTAAGAAGCAAGTGAGGATGACACAGAAATTGCAGAGACTCCAAAAGGAGAGGATGTCAGGCATCTGATAATGCAGTTGAAGTCATTTGCTGTGGGAAAATGCCCAGGTATGCTGAGTGTTGTAGCCAGAATTGAGTGCTTTCTCCACTTACCTTTGTAATAAGAATAAGAAACAGACAAGATTGACTCCGTTTCAGAAAGAATGATTAAACTGTGAGAAAACAGTACCCGTACTGATTTTGTAGAATACTGTATGTATGATTTTACTGTGTTTTGATTATGTATGATATTCTCTAACAAAAGCTGTACAAGAAAGTAAAGTACATGTACGTCTCAGTACAGTAAGCCTAGTTCGTTATGTTGACCATCTCCTTATGTTGACCAGTTTGTTATAGTCCCTTGGGTGGTTAACTTACAAAGGTTCTACTGTATTAATAAAAACGCATGAAAAACAAACACTTCATTGCAGCCTGCATACTCAGGTGTCATTTTTATACCAGCACACTTCACAATCTGTATCATAAATTTACTGAACAAGAATTCAAGTACAACATCCAGTCTAACCAACAGGGAATAAGGGGACCTATTATCATTTTTGTCTCAAATATTTCTCAGATTTCCAATATGGTAATTATATCCAACAAATAAAGTGCTGTATGTACAGCTGATGTAAATCTTATTTTTTTTTTATTTGACACTTGTTTACTGGGACAATCCAACTGGGCCAGAAAGTGCCCACTTTCAGCTGAGGATCGGGGAGAAAAGCTCCATAATCATAGTCTTTGTAATTTAAAATACCTGTACTTGATAATTCAAAGTAACATTAAAACATAAAAGTGAAAAAATGCTGTAATGAGAAAAACATAGAACATATGTTTCATAGTAGAGTGCAATGAAAAACAATAACTGAGTTTGGGAAAATATGAGAGGAAAAACTCATTAGTCATTTTACCTGTTACATAGATCAGTATCAAGATAAATGAGACCCAAGGCAATTCTAAGATATTAGAGATTACATGATTAGATACAGTGAGGGGGAAAATGTGTGATATCTTATTATTAAAGAGATGGTGTTCACATTACAGTTACAGAAAAAAGGAGGAGGAAGGGTGGAGAGAAAAGGGAATTATAAGAATAGTGCAGGGTATGGTGTCTTTAGGTAGCCTAGATGAGCAGGGAGGCAAGACAGGCAGAAGAAAGGTCTGCAGAGATGATGTGGATCATGTAAGGTAGTGGGTAAAACAAAAGAAAGAGTGGCATAGGAGGTTGGAGAGGGTTGTGAAATATGATCTAGGTTGAAAGGGGTGAGTGAGTTATAGTGAGTAAGTTCAGCCAGGATTAGCACAGGAGTAGGTCCAAGATTTTGTAATGTATTCTTTTAGGGAGCATTTAAGGATGGGTAGGTTAGACATAGTTCTAGTGGTTAGACATAAACAGTTCCATTTTTTTTCCTACCGAGTATAGGCTTTCCAGGGGGATTTATTTGGTTTATTTATAAAGAGTAGTTGCTTGTCTTCTGATCTAAACATTCTTTTAGGGAAATATATGTTCATTAAAGGGGTAAGAGCTGGGCAGGCTAATGATTTGTGTACAACATTATGCATTGTTATAAGTTGAATATACAAGAGGTGTGGGGGGGGGGGCGATTACAGCCAGCTAAGGGTAT